>NW_009693783.1:61156-93375 GCF_000703405.1 Apaloderma vittatum
GATTCATCAGGATGTTTTCTGAGTGGAAATAGCATATTTGCAGCACTCACTTAGTAAAGAAGATTATTTTGATGACTTCGGCATCTCTGCCACAGAAGAGAAAACTGCTCGGTGAAGAGTTTACCAAGCATTTGAAAGGTTTAACAGAGATCTCAGAAGGCCAGGACACACAGCTTACTATTGCATACCAGCGCATCTGATATTACAGTTTGCCTCAAGACAAGAGACTAGCACTATCCTGCAGTTACCTTTATCTTCCATGCCACGGACACTGATACATATCTAATCTCTCCAGGTTTATCACTGCTATGCTCCATCTTACTCTCTCCTATGCCCGCATGCCACCCTGTTCCAATATCTTCACATTTTTCTCCCATCGCAAGTTTAGAAAGAGCTCCCTCTAAGCCTTCAGAGATCAATTTCATTCTTTTCTTTCCAATTTCTTGAGAAAACCTTTGCTTACCATGATGTCTGTCTAAGAAAATTTCACAAACGTAGGATGGATTTAGGGCTGCTATTTGTCATGCTGATCACCACTGTCTATTTCTGCATTACATCTTTTGTCTTTATTTAAACTTCCTAGGCATCACCCGTCCTTTTAAATTAGCTTTTTTACAAGGCTCAATATAATAGGATGCTGGTTCATGAACAGCAATGCTGAATGCTAGCACCATTTATTACTCACGTTATCATTAACAACAATCATCAACAGGTGAACTTGTTCTGGACTTTCCAACACACAACAAGAAACTTAATGGCAGGGTACTGCATTGTTTGCAAACATAAATGAATCAATACTGCATAATGGTGCTACCATGAAGCCATTAAAATTAGATTATTCCATGAAAATAATCTGAGAATTCAAAAGCAAAACTATCTCTGTGTGATACCTAAAGCTGCATGCAAGTACTGGCTGAATCCCAGAACCAAGGTTAAGATTTTGTGCTAAAAATGAGGATGTGTCTTTGACATGTCTTAGTCAATTAATAGAGCTAAGAAAGAAATATCTATTCCTGAGCAATACTACATATCAATTACGAGCACTCCTGCGAGATCCTAATTATTCTGCGAAGAAATAAATGTTCTCAAAGAAGAATCAAAGATAAAGGTATGCCACTTTAAATTTACCCAGACTGTCCAGCATCTAGCCTTATGGTCACTGAAAACCAACAGTGCTCAGTATCAAACTCAGATTTATTCTCTGACAAATTTTTGTGTCTCTTTCAGAAGCTGCTGTAATACTCCTGCATGTGTCCTTACAGTCATGTTTAATCAATATACTTCCGTAACAGAATGGACCCCAAAAGGACTCCATGGATGTTCTTTTTCGTGAGACTTCAGCATGAGACTAAACACACTCAACAATCACAAGAGCATCCTTTGCTTCACTGTTTATCAACTAGTTTTTTTCTGATGCTCTGAAATACATTACATAAGCAAACATCCAAACCAAGGAACAGCAACTGGGGATGATAAAGAGATTCTCTTCTAAACCACACTCTTCATCCAAAGTAAAACATGAGTGTCAATACATGAATCAGGCATTCCATGGAAGCTCTATGACAACTACACTGTAAAAATAATTTTCTTGATAAACAAAATACAAGCCAGAACTTCCAGCAATCTGTTCTTCATGAGGAGTTTCATGAGATCTGTAAAACGTCCAAAATGTTCAGCTTAGCATACTGTGTTATCAACCTAAACTTAATTTAGCCTAGGAAAACTACTCCAAATTGTCTGTAGAGAATACAAAGTAAACACCGTCCTGAGATCTTTAATCAAATGTTTGCCTATTATGGTTTGGATTAATTTTCTTTCATATTGTTTTAGATAATACAGGCAAATACCAATGCAGGTAATACAGTATTAAAAAAATAACTCCACAACCAGTAATGAAAACTGAAGTAATGTACAGGTTGAATGTAACAAGAATTCTTAAAGAAAAATATATACTTGTTCAGTGAAGTGTTTCATTTTGCTGAAATTCATATGAGGGTGAAATTAAGTTTGTAGGGATTCTTCCATCGCAAGAAGTATTAGAGAAGTTTCTTATGCTCTTTCAGACAGAACAGACAAAATTTTTTAATATACATACCGTTTATAGAAAAAGATTTCCTGCACTTCAGTATACATAGTAAGTTAGTTTTTTGCAATATCATTCTACTTAAAACCTCTATCTAAAACAAATTTTATGCATAAAGAATGACCACATTTGAATAGATGATATGTTTTTCAACATTTCTGCTCTTTTGCTTCCTTTCACAGTTTCATTCTGCTTGGACAACTAATCAAGTTCACACATGATACAAAACCTAAGAAAGTAATAAACATATAGTATTCCACGGACAGCAACTGAAATTGTCTACAGCACACAAGCAAATAGTATACGTTTCCACATAAACAAAAGAAAATTCAACAATCTGGGAGGTCAAAGGAAGAGACAGAATTCTCCTTCTGGGGAGAAACTATTCAAACAGAACCTGGAACTCAGATTACATAGAGAGCCAAGCATGCATTTCCAGTGTCACACTGAGGTTACAAAGACTCAAGTGACTCATTGTAGTAAAATCAAAAAGCTCAACAACAATAGCAGATAATTGTAACTTCATTTTCAACATGGATGTCACTGCTATATACATTCCAGACTTCTAAAGCAATGGACAATCCTAGATCAGAACAAGTGTCCTTCTATCCTCATCCTCAGCTGCCACCAAGTGTGACATCTAGGGAAGACTACAAGCACATATGGTATTACCCTTCATGTGTATCTTCCAGCATCCAATCGCTTCCAGGTCAGTGAGGCTGAGATCTATATGTGATTTCTATGTATTTAATAACCCTCAAGAGAGTTCCTTTCCATGAACTTGGGTGTGCTTGAGCTCTTGAATCTACATGAGTAGGTTCTCATGCTGCCTGCAGTCCTGCAGCAAGGAATTCCAAAGCTTGACTAAGTTTCTGTGAAGAAACACCCTGTTTTGCTTTCAGTCTTCATTTAGTGCTTTACAGTTCAAGATATTGAAAAAATGAAGACTAGCTCAACCTGTTCTGTCTCTATGCTGCTCCAAGTTTTATAGACCACTATAACCACACCTCACCTCTTTCCCAGTCCTTAGTGACTTGTCTTCATGGTAAATATTTTGTAATTTTGTCCACTTTTTTGCAGGCCTACAGTTTTAAGCAACAGGTGATCAGAACTGCATACAGTAATCAGGGCTTGGGCAAGCAGAGGACTATACAGTGGCGCAGAGATCTGAGTTTCTTTCTTAACTTTCATCACTTTCTTTTTTGACTGATACTGACTGCTGAATTGACATTTTCATGAAAGATGTACTGAGACCCTCCAAAATATCACTCTTGAGCAACAAAAGAGTTTGTCATTTTTTGTGAATTTTGTATTTCTTTTCCTTATATGCACCACTTAACCTCTCGTTACACCGAATTTCATCTGTCATTTTATTTATTAAACTCACATAACTCTTTATTGTCAACCCTCATCTTTACTAACCAAAAGCACATGAGAGCACTCATAAAAAAGCTTTGACAAGGGTGAAAGGCATTCTTTTACTATTCAAGACAACTTGCACCCATGCAAGGAAGACTGCTGCCTAGGACACTAGGCTGACCAAAGTGGCAGAAATGACTGGCCTGCATTCCACTGTATCTGTATTTATTTTAATGTAAACCTCCTAACCAAAGCAGAGGGTAAAGTTTCCCAACTGCCTTTTGTCCATCCAAGCCAGGTACCATGTCACATGGAGACTCAGGGAAAAGCTAGTTTAGCCACTCTGCCTCTTGATTTTTATCCCACACCATGAAGAAGCTTGGAACTAATCCTGACTAAAGAACTGGAGCCATGCCTAATATGTGCCTTCATGAGAAAACTGGAACTATTAAGGGATCAAAGAGAATAAGCACAAGTAACTCAGTCACTCAAAATGTAGAACAGAAAGTAACAGATGACTTTTCAAGATAACACACAAATATGTAACAACATCCACATGCCCAAAGCAGAAGCTTGGCACAGAGCAGAACAAGGAGCCTTTTCCATCCACTCCTACAAGAGTAGCCTATCACTGAAATGCTTTAACAAGAATTGAAGTGAATTTACTATTACAGGGATTCTTATTTCATTTTGAATTGAAGCATAACTTTTACAAAAACAGCCAAGCTGGAATGCAAGAATGTCCTACAGTCTGTATTGCACAGGAAATCAGATCAGATAATCATGGTACCATCTCACTTGTCCATTAAGTTATTCTGTACTGCATCTTTGTGCCAAGTACTTTAAGGGCATATTTGCATGGCATAACAGAAAAATAGCTGTCACCTTTTGAGATACTTTTAAGTAATGTTACCTCTTGAAATGAAGCACAACATATGTTCCATGTAGTTAATCCAATTTGTTCCTGGCAGGAACATAGAGCAGAAACCAGCAGAGCAAGGGAATAACAAGCACACATGTAACAACAAAACAAAAAGGTAACACTCAGGAATTTAACAGAGGACAACTAGGAATAAAACAGTAATTAATCTTTACTTACTTTCAGGATTCCTACTCCTCTTTCTAGTCCAATCTCTGTTGTCTTTAGTTTTCCTACACCTCTATCTTTCCTACACCTCTACCTTTCCCAATTGTTTTTTGATCCTTTATTCCAACCATTTCTTTTTTGCACAAGAATACTTCAAAATTTGCTGTGGTCACAGGGGTCTTCCTTGAAAAATCCTCTAGTTTTTCTACTTTTCTCGACTTGGGGGAAAACAATCTGATCTTTCTACTAATAATTGCATTTTTCTACTACTAAATCAGAAATAGATTTTTACCCTCCATAACTTTCTTTCTGTGACACCCACAGTGTTTCTAGCCCTATATAATTACCTTCTCCTTTCTTCTGCTCATCAGACAATTCTCCCGTTAAGTAGAAGCAAAAGAAACAAATGATAAAGCAAGGAGAGAAGCCTAGAATTTAGGTGAACCTCTTGACACATCTCTTTAAGCCTAATAAATTCAGTGCAAGGCATTCATGGCTTTATAACACACTTAATCATGGGACATATATTTTTGTGCATCACAGCTGTGGAGGTCAGGTCTGCAAAAAACAAAAGGACATCTCTGGTATCTGCTGACAACTTGCTAAAGCTGCAGATCCCCTCTGGGCCTCTTTCTCACTATCTACCTTTCAGACCATCTCTTCTCACATTGCCCCAAGGGCCTCTTCGTCACCCATCTATTACCATCCTGCTAGAGTTCATAGAATCCCAGAGTGGTTAAGGTTGGAAAAGACCTCTAGGGATCAGCTGGAGTTAAGAAAGATTCCTTTTTCTGACTATTGTCTGTTATTCCACTAGCCATTGGCTGCCCATCCCATCTCACTTTTTCCCAGAGACCAGTTTTAGCTCATGGTAACGCACATGGTTTGAACACATAACTCAAGCGCAGAAACACCTCAGCCACTGTTGTGCAAACACAAGTGCTTACAAGAAATTTTTCCACGATAGCTGCCACTTAGCACATGTGGCAGAGGGCATGAAAGATGGTCAGTATTTTCACTGGAATGATGTAGACAAATAAGTACTGTGAGTCCTTCACATGTGGCATCAGTACTCTTTCATTAGTAATTAACACCATTAATGACTTATGTTACTGAAGCTCCTGTCCAGGAGAGTTTTGGCAATCCATGCAGTTTTTAGGCATCTGTTTTGAAATTGTTGGCCATTAGTCATTAGTTCTTACTAATAACAGTTTTTTACACTGTACTCAACTGAACAATCCATGCTATTACTTCTACATTTTTTTTTCAGTTTCCTTGGACACTTATATGAAGATTTCTGTCTTAAAAGAGTACTTGACAATTCCCAAGAACTTTCACAAGATGCTTCAGCCAACACTTTCAGAAACTACTGGAAATTACAAAAATTCTTTAAAGTATTAGACACTTCAGACTTGTCTAGAAAGCTAAGATTAATTTTTTGTTAATGACTAAGAAACAAGAGGAAAAAAGAATAAATACCAGCAGCACAAACACATCCAAAAAATACCAAAGGAACACGAAAGAAACATATTAGCCATAAAGCATGCAACTACTCTATTTTATTGTACTGCTTACCATGCTGTCTCAGCTTCATATAGAAACTCTCAGGTAGATTAATACCAATGTCATTTAGAATAGTGTATCTGCCCTTTTAGATGAACATATGTTCTAAACTGGAGAACAAAATCAAGAGGGATTCAGAGGTACATTAAAAAGCCAGAAAACCAAGTGGAAAAAGAAAAATTCTAGTGCATTTTCTCCAGAATTTCCAGAATAATACTATGTTCAAAGGACTGTATTAGAAAACATCTGACGCAAAGCCAGTTCCTTGAAGCCCATAAACAGCTGCACATATTTTTGCAGCTTTTTACATCCTCATCCTTTTCCTCTTTTAATGACAATTACCTATACACAATTTACTCTGTTGCTCCTTTAAAATTTGTTATACCAGCCAAGAGCAGGGCAAATCAGCCAACTTTTCACCTCAGTTTTTAAGTATCAATCCATAAATACCTCAAAATTGCGATATATATTTTTTAATGTCACACTAATTTAATTAGAAAATATGTGCATAAAATACACTAATTTTTTATTCTAAGAAATAGAACTTTTCACTGTAGAGCAAGAATTGAAAAAATTAACCCAGTATTTCTCCTCTATATCTTGCATCCAAATGCAATCCAACACTGCTGCAGGTTTTCAGTAAAGGAGGTAACAATCAGGTGACAGAAAGAAAGATTGTTCCAGGCTTCCCATCCCTGTGATGAACTTCCAGTCTGTGCACGGTCAGCTTTCCTTCCCCCTGTTGCCCACATACACTCCTCAGGAAAACTAAACTCACAGTAAGTGCTACCACCGCAATCTGATGGAGTAGAGTGAACAACTTTTCACACAGAAATCCATCCGGCCTCAGTTCACTGTGTTCTTGTTGTTCTATGGATGAGCAGACTGGTTTAAACATCAAAAGCCACGGAAATCCCTGTTTTACCCAAGCAATCAGGACCTTTGTAGACTCCACTTGCAGCGTACCTGTTCAGAGTTGTCCATCCCTGGCAAACAGACAGCACTGCCAGCCTCACACCTCTAAATCCATCTCCCAGTGCAACACAGAGATCTGGAAATGGCTTGCCAGAAAAAAACACGGCAGCATGCAAAGAGACATCCACTAGCAGAGTAGCATATTCTGCCCTTCAAAATGCTCTGTATCTTCCCAAGAAAAAGTGTCAGATACACAGGCCTGCTGACCAACGTCAATATGATCATCCTCAGAACCACTTCATATGAAGTAAGAATATAGAAGTTAATTTCATGAAAAGAACAGTAAGCATGACATTTTGATACATGTAAGCAGAATTTCTTTGGGAAAAAAGAAAAAGTAAAAAAGAAAAATGGCACCATGGCATATGCTAGGAAATACACTGACACTAAAAAAACTTCTTCAGTATGGCAAGTTCATTCCAAAGAATAATTCTGTCAGCAGGTTATAAATCAACAAAATACGTCACAGGCTTTAGCACTAATGAAAGAGCAAGCCTAGAGGAGTTTTCTAGTCAATTCTCTTTCCAAAGTGGCTTTTTCATTTTTAACATGGCAGCAGATGCTGATTTAAGTGATTTTGGCGGAGTTGCTACTAATTGGTCTTTTCATCTGCAATTAATTTATTTGTCTTCTTGTTCATTAAAAGATTTAATTGCACCGACACAGAAATTTGCCAATTTTCCTTTTGAAAAATACTCATTAAACTTTCCACTACAAAAATTCTCAGATTCTCCATTGAATGGAGTTACTCACATATTCCAGTAAATAGCTCCATAAAATCCTGTCTTTCTTCCAACAATTATGAGTTTTCAACTGTACACACTCACTCATTTTTATCTTAATAAAAAGCAAAGTATGCAAGGAAGATCCCACAAGAAAACTTCATGAACTGGAAAAAGTTGTCAGCAAAATCAGTCACTCAGACTTTTACACAGAGAACATGACTTTTTAAACAGCCAGTTGTGTGCAGATATCAAAAGCCTCCACCTGTGACACACATTTTCAAGTATCTTCCGTTCAGGACTGATTCAACCTCTGGCTCCTTCAGAGGAGGAGCTAAATCCAAAAATGGAGACTTTTGTTTTGCTTTAAACATTATTTTCTTAGAACTTTTGACAAATCTATTGTTAAGAAACGGTAATGCATAGTTGCTTTCTGATTGAAAGTACTTTTTCCCTCGGTCTCCTTAACCAAGGCATGTAAGAGATGAGCTCTAGTTAATTCTGTTGTGACAACTACAGATGTGAACTTGGGTGATGGAGCCAGAGGTGTAAGCTTCCACCCTGATTCTGACACAGAAGCATCAAGTTCTGATGGAGAAGCTGAGTGAGAAAATTTATTCAGCCACAGCAGCCTTCGTACAGTGACCTTGTTTCAGTCTCTATATCAGAGTTTTGCCACTTTTTATCTCACTAACTATAGCACACAGAGAATAACTGGACTCTTCTCCATCTCTGGCACTATTAGCAGGCTTCTTTACCGAACTTCGCTTGGTTTCAGTTGCTAATAAATAATGCTTTTGCAGCCACAAAGACAGCAATGGAATTATTCAGCTGTTACAAAGGGAGGAGTATGAAGAACAGAAAGGATATTTGGTCTGCAGAACATTAAAGTATGCTCTTAAAAGCTAAAAATTTTAACCACTTGTACATAGGAGGCTCTGGAGCATGTCCAAAGAAGGGCTACAAAGCGGGTGAAGGGATTCAAGAACAAGTCTTACGAGGCACAGCTGAGGGAACTGCGGTTGCTTAGCCTGGAGAAAAGAAGACTGAGGGCAGACCTTTTCGCTCTCTATAGCTACCTGAAAGGAGGTTGTAGTGAGGTGGGGGGTCAGTCTCTTCTCCCATGTGACAATCAATAGGACAAGAGGAAATGGCCTCAAGTTGCTCCAGGGGAGGCTTAGACTGGATATTAGGAAAAACTGCCTCACTGGAAGGGTTGCCAGGTATTGGCACAGGCTGCTCAGGGAAGTGGTGGAGTCACTGTCCTTGGAGGCATTTAAAAGATGTGTAGATGAGGTGCTCAGGGGCACAGTTTAGTAGGACCTGGCATTGCTAGGTTAACATTTCGACTTGATGATCTTATCCAGCCTTCAGCTGAAAGTTCAAAGTACAAAACTAAGCCCAGAGTCTTCACTCATGAGCTCTACATCATTAATTTTTTTTTCCATAACCACTGTCCTTCCTTTTCATTATCAGATCACTTCTTACCTCTATGTATTATCTATGCCAGTAAGATTTATAAAACAGTAAAGTAAGAGGAGAACCAGGCACAATGAAGGACTTCTGTGCAGTCATTCAGAATACACCAAAACCAAACCTGATTACCTAGACGCTCTGTGCTTCTGTACTTGTGTATGTTATGTTAAATGCTGCACTGAAATAGTAGCTGAAAGGTTAGAACATTTTAGATGAAAGGCCATGTGAATAGAAAATGCCTCAATGAATTCCAGAAGATAGATACAATGTTCTGGAAAAAAGTAATCAACTCAGAAGTACCTGATTTTGGTAGTACTGCTACTGGCATACTCTGGCCAAACTTCCATATTTATTAAAATATAGACCCTATTATTGGCCAGAATAACTTATCTTACCAAAAAGCCACTATTCATCAGTATTTATTTTTCTTAAAATAAACAGAATTTCAAATATGTGTGCATGTGCTAGTATTTCAAGAGGAAATATGCTCCTTCTAAAGAAGGAATCACAGCTACCTTGAAGATCAGGAAACCTAAGAAGTTAAAAATCACTGCCATCACAAACGCAACTTAGTTTAAATAAGATAGCCCAAACTTTCTTAAAAATCCAATACATACACAGCCTTTCTCCCATCTTTCACTTCTCTGCCACAAACCTTAAATGCATACACTTATTTTATTTTTTAGTCCTTTCTGCTCTTCTGCTTCAGTTACCTTTTTTTACATATTTTTCCCTGAAACTTCCAAAAGACAGTTATAATTAGTTGAAAGAATTTGAAAGATTAGCTCTGTTTCTGATAAGCTAAACCATCTCCCCCAAAAGGAAGTTAGAAATATATAGAATTTAAGATTTCACCAACAGAAAGAAAACAATCCCAGAAGAATGCAAACCTACAAAACAAAGAAAAGCCTCCACCTTGAAGTAAATAACAGGAAGATGACAGAAAACTTGGAACGAATTTGTGAGTACATTAGAAGGAAAACTGTTAGATTTCTAGTAGTTGTGAGACTTTAAAGGGTAAAATACCTAAAGATTTCTGACCAATAGCCAATTATTTTGAAGGACAAGCGAACACAGTAATTTCACTGGAAAACAGGGAAGTGGGTAGTTGGAGCTTGCATGCTAAGAAAAAACCAAAGGCATGCCAATACTGCTTTTGCACCTAGCTCTGTCTAGAAACTATTTAGGAAGGAAGTCTGTCAGCATCCCATGCTTCTGAATTTACCAAAGAAGAGGAAGAAAGAAAAAGCAACTCTAAATCAAGCCTGTCACATTTACTAAAATTTACTGGAGTAATGCAAACAACTTCTCTAGTATTGGCAGTGATAAGTAAATTATATAGATCCCTGTAGTCATCCTCATCAACAACATGGCATGGTAGGGAAACTCAGATGTTTTTAAAGTAAAAGGAAGTCCTGGTTCATATATCTTCACAGACCTGTGCAGCACTCCCATAGTTCTCTTAATAATTATTAGTAACTACTATTATTGTCTATAAACACACACTTTTACCATGACATGCCAGAATAAGAACTCATACCATTCAAGGCAGTGGTATCATTGGAAACAGTCCCATTAGGGGTCTGCCAATCTTTAAACATAATAAGGCATTCTTATGATTGTGACCATAAAACCAAATCAAAACAAACCCAAAACAAACCAAAACAAGCAAACAAAATCTCACTATACAACCTCAGTGAGTCCCACATATTCTAACGCACACATACCCAACTGAGCACATTCACATCGTATGGGAGGCAGGGAAAGTCGTCACCTATGCCCTTCCAGGGAGGAAGAATCATAGAATCACAGAATGGCCTACGCTGGAAGGGACCTTAGAGATCATCTAGTCCAACCTCCCTGTCATGGGCAGCAACGCCACCTCTCAGCTACACCAGGCAACACATGGGGACCGAGCAGGACCAAGCTGAAGGGATGATGTTGTGTGCCCAAGTGTCTAAGCATATGCTCCTACATGCTCATGCATGGGCAGCTAAATCACACTGTAACTGAATAAACACCAGTTCTTCCCATAGGTACTTTGAAAGAAGCCTCTCCTCTGTCTATTCTTCACTTCCTCTTCAACTGGTTTACTTGGAGAAGCTTCCTCCTTTCTCTATTTTCAAATGTCTAGCATGAAGCCAAGAATTTTGACTTTTTTAACATCGACGTCTTTGTAGAATTCAACTGCAACCAGACAGAAGGTCCAAAGACATATATAATTATTCTGGTCACGTAAGTCTCATTTCCTTGGAAAATCAAATTGTTTAGGAGTGCCAAGACGCAGGTTTTGCACATGGGCCGATAATTAAACATATTTGTTATGAAAAAGCATACAATATGTTTTGGAATGTTTTGAGTTAGTGTCTCTAAAACATAAAATGATAAAACCACGCCTGGACTATCTACAAGTTCTGGCCCTTTTTCACCGAAATTAATGGTAGCACAATGCAAATCAGTTACCAAAGTACTGCATTGTTACTTTTAAATTTGATTGTAATAACAAAAAGTATTTTTAAAAGCATAATGTGATGTTAACACCATCAGATTAGTCTTAAAATAAACCTGCTATGAAAAGTCATTTCTCTGTTAAAGTTAAAATGAAGAGAAGAGAATTGTGTTAGGTCATTTTCAACATCTTCAGAAGCAAATATGCAAGGAAATGAACGAAGATATACTCTTCAGTGTGTTTTCCATTTGTCCCACCTACATGGCTTCCCTGAGTAATTTTCAAACCTCATCTTACTGTATTTGTCTTTTCAGATTCTCCTTTTCTGACATAAGTTAATTACCTGTTCCGTAAAATTTAGTTGACATTTTAGTTCTTCTACTGTTCAGAAAAATACTAGTTTTGCTGACACGCACTCATGCCAGGGCAACTTTGTAAGACAGAAGGGCACCAGCTTACTACTTAATGAGAGCAAGAAATATTTTGGAGATGCAACATGATGACCTTTTTCTGAAATGTTTTTGTAAACAGTATTCTGTTTTTCTCCTTAGGAAAAAAAGTAATTGTTCATACTGCTACAAAGATCAGTTGTTAGTTGTAAACATAGGCACTGTCATCTTACCAGGGTATTTTGAAAAACAAACACACAAGCCTACAACAATAGGACTGAATTCTCTGATCCTCATTCTGAGCAGGTCACTCTCAGTGAGTTAAGTGAGAATGAGACAGCATCCTAAAGAACACCCAGACTGAAATTAATATAAAAATTGCCTGTTTGGTTAAAGTAAAAGCATGACTATACAGATGAGTTCTTCATCCAAGCAAGTTCCAACCAATATAAAACAAAAACCCCTTCCCTTCCCATCTCAATGCAGCATCTATAGTCAGACCATTTACTTAAATACTTGCAGCTGACAACAGCAGTAAGAAACTTCTTCAAAGACCTACTATAAAATTTGCTTTTATTTTCAAACATTAAGTGGACTAAGAGGCCTTTTTAGACATTCTGTCTACATATGAGTTATGGATTTTCAAATACATCACACTTAAAGGGAACGCTCGGTGCATAACAATCTAGTCTCCACTACAAAAACATAAAGTGAAGATATTCAGTAACTAGAGAATTCCTGAGTCGATAGAGGAGAAAACCTGACCTGGTCAAAGCACAAATTGGATAGAAGAAAAACAAACAAAAAACAATAGAAGGGTGAGAGGAAAACATTTTTTTTTTTCAGAGAAAAGGCAACATGCCATGGAGAAGATGGACATTCTGAAATGTGGAAGAACACACTTGATGATTTCTGTACGGTCACTGGACACACCTTCCAGAAGAAGACAAATCGCAACTGCTCTGTTTATCACTGATGTCAACTGGTTTTCATTACAGGCTTAAGATCATTTAATGAAAGGCAATTACAACATTCATAGTACTTTGCCATATATTCATCACTTAAATGAAAGATTAAAATGCATTTGTCTCCTGAAAAGTACCTGGAGTGACGTGTGGTTATTTTCATGTTTTCTCTAAAGAGTTTCTCTGTGTGCAAGTAAAAATGACTTTGCTTTCTAAATGCCACTAAAGCTGAGCTCATCAAACCGTGATCACTCAACACTTTGTTACCTTTAATAAAGAAGCACAAGACCAAATTGTGCCTCTCTTCAACAACTGTAAAATTGCATTATAATCTTCCGAATCTGAAGACGCTGGCAGCACAGCCATCATCAAGAACACAATTTAGCTAGAATACTGCATTACGGGAATGTATCCAGCTCAGCTCCCAGATCCCAGAATGCGAAAAACTTTGCTGTTTATTAAGCCTTTGTATTTTGGTGTTCATGGGAAGAAAATAAATAAATAAAGACATACATACATACATAAAAACCCACCACCGAAAACTCAGTAAGAGGCAGTACAAATATATTTCATCAAATAGATTCCAATTATCGTAATTTTCCATCAAAATACACACATCTGAATTAGGATGGAGTATACCCACAATCACATTTGCTGTTTCTGTAACTGCCACCTTCTTAAGGATTTAAAGGCCTTTTAAAAACAGTATTTGTCTTAAAGAGGAAAGAATTACCCTGACACCTTAGCTCTCTCATGTGCAAAATTTACTTTTGCTGACACCATCTACTCTATAGTGATTAAAAAAAATAATTTTAATTTTCCAGTCCTTTATTTTAAACATCTTCTATTCCTCTTCTCTATAACTCTAAGGAGAATAAATAACACAAACCAACTTAAATAACAAAAAATCCGATTGTAATTTTCTTTTTTTAGTGTTCATACACAATCACATTTCCTGAACGAAAAGTAGACTATCAACTGCATTTTCTTCATATAGTAGGTCAGTTAATAAACCCATAAATTCTACAAATTATTTCTCCCTTGATACTTCCTACACAATCTTCCCTAGCTTAACATTAAATTTTTGCCAACTGGAAATCCCACTTGATTAAAACAAGTATCACCTGATAATTTGCCTGCATATTCTTCAAGACACTTGAGTAACTGATGCAATTGGATGGATGCAAAGGATACAACTGATTTAACTGAAGCAGAATTAATTTTTAATAGTTCTAGAATCATAAGCACTGAAATAAAAAATGTAATTGTATAGCATATATTGAAACTAAAAAACGGTCAGAGAAGACATTCCAAACTTTCAAGTTATTTCATTATATAAAGGTTGCTACCAAGTTCATAGAAGGGCCCTAACCCATGTGTTTCAAAGCATACCACCATCAAGCAGATCTGATGTTTTCCTACAGTAGACCCAAAATTTCTCATTCTGGAGCTCTATTGACAAACCAGACTTTGCTGGCATATTACTGTCACGCACAGTCTAACTATGTAACTTGAACTTAAAAAACCCCTTTTTAAAAAAAAAATTTGGGGTACTTATTACCAGCTTGCAACTTTGAACATTATCCCTCCGTAGCCATCTCCATCCCACCTCCGCTCACCCAGCCCCTCTTTCTACTAGAAACACCCCGTTCCTCTGTAGAATCAGACAGTGGGGTACCAAACTCCCCACAGATATATGGAATCTGCCTCAAATAAGGTTATGACTCAAATTATTTATGTACAAACTGAAACTTCATGGGCTGAAACTAGAATGCTCTTTGTACTGACTTACCTCATTCTCTTTAGATGTGTACTGTATCTTGAGAGTATCCATGGCTCTGATCATTGCTTGCATGGCAGTAAATATGTTTTGGTAAACCAGTTTTCTGAAGCCTTTCCTGTCTTCTTCTGTGTAGCCTGATCCATGAATAATCCTCATCTGTTTAATGAAAGTACTCTTGCCACTTTCACCTGTGCCTGGGAGACATGGAAAGAGGAGAGACATAAAAAGTGTTGTATTTGCAAATCCTGGCAATTGAGAGTATTTGTAAATACACACATAAAGATATGCCCCTTATATGATCATGTATAAAAGTCACCATCAACTGTAGTATCATTTCTGAACTTTCCATTCTCCTCAGTGCATATTGTTTTATTCAAAATATTTGCATTGCTGGTTTTGGAAGGTTTTGTGTGGGGTGTTCTTTTTGGAAAAGGACATATATATATGTGTATATAAAGTATCTTATCATAATACATCCTACAATGTTTAATCTAAGCATTTAGTAGGTAGAAGTCAGAAGCAAGATACGTGAGTACAAAAGAAACAGTTTGTTTGTGTACAGATAAATGCCTCAATCCAGAGAACTCTGTACTAAGTTTACGTAGTTTTTACACCTGGACCTTAATGTCTGAACAAACTCTGAACTTAAGGAAGAATTTTATCATTAGACCACATTACACAGTTTCACATTTCTACCAATGCTTACACGAATACTGATTGAAAATATGCTAACTGTTCGGCTTGTCTGGGAATTACTGATTATATTTTTTAAAAAAAACAAACAAACATAAAGTTATATATGAACCCATATGATCCATTTAATATTTTCCATATACATATTGCTTTAACTCCTTTTACAGGATATAATAATGTACTTTGTAACATTTTTCAGGAAGTAAGCCTTCTTCTTTGGTTCTTTCCTATTAGCCTTACAATAGAAAAATGACTGCACTGACTCATATCAAGGGTCCATTCAGGCAGTGTCCTGCTTTTAAGTGGTGGCCAAGAACATAAAGAGGGCGTGGAATACATGACACTTCCTCCACAAAACGCTCCCTGCATCTTAAAAGTTAGGATTTAGCTTAGAAATTCATTAGCTGCATGTAAACTATTCAGTGGCCCTACTGTATCTCTCAAGTACCTGGGCAGGTCTCTCCTTATAGCCATGGAAACTTTTTGCATCCTCAACACATTTTAATACAGAATTTCAGAGATATTATATGTCATTTGTTCTGAGCCTGGATCCATAAGCTCCATTTTTGTTTCTTCTGTTCAATAAATCTTCCCCCCTGCCTTCTCTACACACTCTTGATTTTGTACATCTCTATCACATTGTATTGGGTTTATGTGGCAAGGTTTTGGTAAGCAGGGGGGCTACAGGAGTGGCTTCTTGAGAAGACAATAGAAGGTTCCCCCATGTCAGACAGAACCAGCAACAGCTGGATTCAAGATGGACCCCACTGCTGGCCAAAGCTGAGCCTATCAGTGATGCTGGCAGAATCACTGGGATAACATATTTAAGAAAGGGTAAGAAAAGCTGTGCGACATCTGTGAGAGAGGGGTCAAAATTGTGAAACAGCCCCACAGACACCAAGGTCAGTGAAGAAGTCGGGGGTGAGGTGCTCCAGGCACCTCTGCTCTCTACTTCAGAGCAGAGATTTCCCTGGAGCCAACTGAGAAGACAACGGTGGAGCAAACTGCCCTTCTGCTGCCTCTGTGGAGAACCACAGAGGAGCCAATGTAAACACTGCAGCCCACAGAGGACTGCATGCCAGAGCAGGTGAACGTGCTCCGAGGGAAGTTTCAGCTCATGGAGAGGCCATGCAGATGCAGGCTCCTGGCAGGACCTGTGGTCCACGAGTGACCTACGCTGGAGTAGTCTGTTCCTGAAGGACTGCACACTGTGGGAGGGTGGAGCAGTTTTTGAAGAACTGCAGCCCATGGAAAGGACTGACACTGGAGAGGTTTGATGAAGGACTATCACGTGAGAGGGAGCCCAGGCTGAAGCAAGCGGAAAGCAGGAGGAGGGAGGAGCAGCAGTGATGAAGTGCTACAGTCTCCCCCATTCCTCTTGTCCTTGTGCTGCTTGGAGGGAGGAAGTAGAAGAGTTGGGAGTGAAGTGGAGCCTGGGAAGAACAAAGGGATGGGGGGAAGGTGTTTAAAGATTTGTTCTTATTTCTCATTGTCCCTCTATTATTAATTAGCAATAGATTAAATTAATTTCCCTAAGATGAGTCCATTTTGCCTAAGATTGTAACAGGTAAGTGATCTCCCTGTCCTTATCTTCTTAACCTATGGGTTTTTTCATCGTATTTTCCCCTCTGTCCTGTTGAGAAGGGAGAGTGATAGAGCAGCTTGGTGATCACCTAGAGGTCAGCCAAGGTCAATCTACCACACATGTGCACTTTCATCTGTAATTTCTTTCAGGTTGAAGAGTCCTAACCAGGTCAGGTCAGTTCTCAGGTGGAAGATATGTGATAGCTCGATCTTCTGTTTGACCTTTGCTGAAGCTTTCTGAGTTCTGTTTTCCTCTTGAAATATATGGATAATACCAAAACTTCAAATACTAAGGTGCCGCCAAAACTTAAGATTTATGAAGTGGCATCATTATGTTATGTGTACTGTAAGTAATTAAGAGAGAGAGAGGGTACATGTGCTATAGAGTTGTTCTCCACCTGCATTGCTTCACACTAATGTACAACTAACTTTACCTGCCATTTCTCTGCCTATTCTTGTCATATCCTTCTGCAATTTTCAGTCATCCTTAAAAACATAACACTAAGCAGAAAAACTTCTCTTGTAACTTCTTAACCCCCTTCCTACCAATGCCCTTCATTTTCTCTGTCTTTCCTGTTACTTAGCATCAGCGTGATGTGACTGAACAAGTCCATTCCTCCCCCACAGGGCTTTTATATGACAGGGTCATGGACAGCCTTTTCTTTTCTTCCTCAACCAAAGGATGGTAGAGGAGCAAAAAGTACCTGTTACACTTTCTTCTTAAAACCTTCACTGTAATTTTGCAGAAGTTTAACTCCATTCTGGCTGAGCTATAAGATTTGCTTCACTTATTCACCAAGAATTTACTGCTGGTAGAATAGTACTCCCCTTAACAAACTTTCAGCAATTTACACTTAGGACCACTAGGTGTCGAAAACATATCAGTACAAAGGGGAAAGAGATCCTCTGAACATTGCATCGATGTAACAAAGCAGGAAAATACTGTGAGCGCCAACATCATCATACTGCGTCTCAGTACCATGGTCTCCTGGCCATAGTATCACTTCAGCTAAAGATTATGCAACTGCAGGGCTTCCACCCTTAACAGTAACAACAAGCAAAACCCAGGTAACCTAGGAAAATGTAGTATGTTATGTGTTATGCACATATCATAGCCATTTTTTCTGAAACATTTATCACTGTCATCAATTCTTACTCTGTAATCTTCTCTCATATTTTGTATCATCCATCGTGGACTTCCTTTCAAAGCTGCAGCTGTTCTGTATTCAAACCCACATTGTTGAACAGTCCTTCCCTAGGATATTGGCAGCACAGCTCTGCTCTGCAGATAACAGGGCCTATAGCACCTATCAGAAGAGTGAAGAGACTTTTTAATCAAGCAATAAGAAATACTGCTTGATTAGAGAATAAGAAATATTCTCAAAGAATAAGAAATACTGTGTGCAAAATGAAGATTAATATAGCTCTTCTTTCAAGAAATGTTTGGGACTTCTATGATTTTGGCATTGTATTGGTTTATTTGAGAGAGATGGAACATAGAGATATGCTGGAATACATGGAGGAATTTGTTTTAGTAAAATGCGGATGTTACACTACACATCATAACCCTCAGAAAGGCAGCCCTGGCATGTCAGCTTTAAGAAATCAACATAAACACAATTCAAATACAAATCAGTTGAAAAACAATGCAAACCCAAGTTTCTTCACTACTAGTGGAACCCTTTATACTTGAGAGGAAAAGACTCTGATTAATCCAGGCTGAGTTGCTGGCCTAAATTTTTATATAACGCAGAATAAGCAATCCTTTCACATTACAGCAGTACTTTCTACTCGTGTTTGAGTTAAAGAAAAACCATTTTGCATCTGTTAACTTCTCATACATCAGGGCTTAGCCAACCACTATACAAATTACATCTGCTCCCAAAAGAAGGGAAAGGGAATAAGGCAAAGAGACTTATGGATTGGAAAATAAAACAAAAATAGGTTTAATAAAGCTGTAGGTTTATTGTTTTTTTTAAAATAGGTTTAATAAAGGAAATAACAAAACATATGCAAATATATGCAAAACCAATATTGAACCCAACCAGTGGCAACCACAACAGATGCTGCAGGGCAGGCAGGCACTCAGGAAGTCCCCGACTCACCAGGAGATGGAAACAGGATTCAGAAGTGGGATTTGGGAACTCACAGATTGGGATTGAGGGCAGAAGAACGAACTGAGTCTTCCTTGGACACTGGCCATTGAAGAAGAGGGATTAACCCCCATGATCACTCAGCTTTATACTGAATAGTATGCACACGGAATGGAATACTTTCATTGGTCAGTTTTGGGCCACCAATCCTGTCTGCTCCTCCCTGGTGGTGCAACATTTTCACTTTCTTGCAATCGTATTACTTCCCGGAACCACCAACATGTTACAAAAGATTTATCAGTGACTTTAGTTACTATAGAAGCAAGTACAAGCAAGAGCTTTTCTACATACCAACCCGTGGTAGTAACTATAAACATCAGGTGTTACCACTTCTAGAAGCAGACACAAAACATGCTGTTAACTTCAGAAAGTGCAGCCTCTTAAGAGAGACTGAGCTGAAAAGAAAATCACAGAACAGAATTGGTTCTGTTTTAGTTCAAACCAGGACATAACTTCATTGTCAGGGATATGTAACAATGTTATGAAATTAAGTTTTCAAAAATCCAATTTCAGCTTTCAAAGAAAGATGCTTTCTTCCAAGCCCCACAAACACCAAAGGCAGATGAAGTTTGAAGAGATCATAATCTGTAATCCAAACTGAAGTTCTTCCCTGTATGTTTCTGATGCAATTTTAAAAGAAAGTTAAGGTTAATATTTTATCATCTGATTTGATCTAGTCTACATCAACCTAAAACAAACAAAAATTTCCTATTCAAAAGATCTATAAAGTGGTATGAAATACATGAGTAATAAACGGAGCCATCCTGCTTCACCCCTTGACCTCTCAACTGTGAACACAAGTTGATTTAAAAGCTTTGTGCTCCCCACCCCGGCCTTAAGTAGAGTGTACAGCCTTCCTTCTGTATTCTTCCTTCCATCAACTCCTTACACGTCCAGCTGTGCCTCTTGTGATAAATCCAGAATACAGGGTGTCTATGCAAATCCAATAATAAATGCTCTTTTCTCTGAGCATTTTCTCTGTTCCCATAAGCTGTCTAAAACAATCTTCAGGGCTCATTAGCTTAAAATGAAACAAGGCGTTTGAAGAACATCTTGACAGAGCATCATTTTAAAGCATGTTAAAAAGTGGCAGAGCTTTCAAAACCAGTTTGAATATGGAGTAGTTGTACCAATATGCATACTTGTGAGATATTAAGCTGAAGATAACTACACTTCAGGATGGAACTGCATATAAAATCAAATTTAGATTTAGTATCTTTTCAGTTAAAATACTTGGAAAATAAATGAAGAAACAGAAATCAGAACTTGTGTTTTAAGACTTCCAGTGGTGGGGCTTAAGAAAATGGAGAGCAGTTTTTAAATATAATAATATGGTAGCAGGAAGTACAGAAAGTACAGATAACAGAACAACAAGATACTGATGTATTATATACCTTGGAGGTATATAATCACATCCTATGACGTCCATTCTAGAATCATTTAGATAATAGGTGGGCTTTAAGATATGGCTATATACCTCCAAGGTGCCTGAATGCTGTTATTACAAGGAAGTTTTAAAAGGTTATCTATATTTTAAAAAAAAAGAAAGAAAAGAAAAAAATGAAAAAAAAAATCCAAACCCAGCAAAGTGTATCTTACTCGCAAGTGACATTTGTAGTAACTACTTGCCCAAAATACATTTAATGCACTTATCATCAGGAAATGATCTGTTGAATCATTACTGCCCAAATACAGAATAAGTACTTTACCGACTAGGTCAAGAGACAGAATATTCTCCAAAGATGATGAGTAAATACCATAGTTATTGCCACATGCTTCTGCTCCTTCAAGTCACTTCAAGTATTCATTCTTCTTCTTCTTCTGCTTCCAACTACTGACTGCCACATAGGTGTTACCTACTCAAATCCATTTTCTCAATTAGAAGAAATATTGGAATTTTGCCAGTTAATTCAAGGAATACAACATGATATCTATTTTGGCCATTGTCACTTTTATCCTTACCTTCTTTGCCTGCCAGCTCTGTTTTCCAAGTCTCTCGATTCTTTATGGAAGTTCTAAAAAATAACACCCCCAAACCACCAAACCAAAATTAAACCCAAATCCCAAACAACACGACTCCACATTCTCATTCTCCTACGGATTTTGTGTGTGCAACTTAACCACATCAGTGAGCAAACTGTGAATACAGCCACAACAAAACTAGAAGGCTGTAATGGCTAAGGACAGAACTAACTAGTTAGGCTAAACTTAACACCATTACAAACAACAGAACAGCAACTCTGGCAGAGGGGATAAAGCCTACTCTATATCTGGATCCGCACTTGAGAAGTTCAAACAACTGAGATCGGCGTTGCTTTTCCCATTACCATCTCTCAAATGGCAATGACATCTTCATCTGTAGTATAGACCTGCCCATGAAGTCACTTCCACTTGCCATACCCAAGCAAATGTAGATTGGGTAGTAAGCAAATACATTTCATCTGTTGCTCCATACATCAGGTTTCACCTTGTCCTGGCAGCTCTCACTAACAGCTGTGGTGCTGGTAAGGGCCAAGTCACTGGGTATCTGGATGAGCAAACCCCCTTATCCCAGCAGAAGCAAGAGAAGTCCCACCTACCTTCCCAATCATCCCTGTTTTCAAGGATGAAAACCATGATGAAGTGAAAATGCCACAAGTAAAACAAAAAGGTAAGGTATAGGGTCATAAAAGTAATGTCTGATGCTATCTTTAGGCCAGAATCTAATATTAAAGCTCTTCTCTAGGTGTGAGTGGCCACTGGAAAGGCTGAATGACAGAATCATGTTCATAGCTATAGCTGAATTATCAGCTCTAGAAAACTCAGTAGCCTCTTCTCTAGCGCCTCTATGACAGACCACATTTCTGACTCTCTTTGCAGAAAATCAGCTATTTTTGCTAACAAAAATAGATATTTCATGGGCACAAATTATTATGAGAATAAAGATACCAACATTTAGTAATGAAATTACTAGATTTGCTGCTTGCATTGAAGACTAAACTACATTTAAACAGCATTTGCAATGTTTTCTATTGCAGTTGTTAGTCCTGTTTGACTAACAGAAGGAAATATCCTTCTCTAACTGTAGGATTAATCATTTTATATACAGAACTAAATGGTCCCAGTGCGCAAATGTGGACTTAACAAAATTGGCTTTCAAGTAAATAAACCTGACATATCGAAAATTTATAAGGACAGAGCTACAAAAAAGTATGTTTTTAAAACAAGAGAGGCAGAAAAATTATACAGAATTAAATTCTGTTTATTTCAAGGAGGAAAAGTAGAGGAAAGGCAAATTTTTAGGTTTATCAGAAGGGAAAATCTTTAGAGTCATTCAGCAATCTTGGAGGACTACTCTGTGGATTCTGTTAACTACTTCCATGGAGATACCATATTATATGCAGAAATTAGTTTCACAATGCAATGCACGTACTTACACGAAAAAAAAGCCACAGGCGTTTCCACTGCTACAAGGCAGGGACAAGATAGTTTTTTTAACGACCTGAGGAACAGCCAAAGCAGATTTCATCTCCACAACTCATACACAATTAGTTCTTGTTTTCCTTTAGGAATGTAACCCAAAATTACAATGTGTTTTCTCTTCTCTTGTTCATTTACCAGTCAGCATTCCTGATAGCTGTGCCAGGCAATATTTCGAACTATTATCTGTTGCTTTTTACTAATCAACAATACAAAAAAAAAACTCCATAAATGCATAAAGAAACAGATTTGGCAGGGCGACACACAGAACAACAACCTAAAACACAACCCTCCAAAAAACAGCAGCCATTTCAGATACTCCATTCATATTCTGCAGTATTCAGAACCACCTTCCACATATGTTACCAGGGAAACAGCTCACATTTGTTCTAAAATCCCGCATGTTAAAAGCACATTCTGGTGACTTTTCCCCTGCTGATGACAGGAAGCATGATTAAGAATGAGAGTTTTGCAATTTCCAAAGTTAAATTAAAAGAGGGAAAGACTCCAAGCATATTTAATAATAACGACTAAAAGCTCTGTAGAGAAAAAAAATGACACTTTTAAAAAAATTATTTATAAGTCCATATGGACTAGTACTATGTATATACCTGAATGTCTGTCTCTGTATTGGCATCACTTATTTGAAACCTACATAACTCACTTTTTCAGTGTTTTTTCTGCCACTACGTATAAAGGTAGAAGTGACAATACATCTGCAAATAAGCTATTCAATTACAGGATTCTCAGAAAATCAAAATAAAGTTAAATACATCAATTTTTAGCCAGGAAGAATTATATAAAGCAGAAGTTCCATAGCTCATTCTACTCTTTTGTGCTATAAAAGTGCAGTTAGTCTTCATTCCCTCATTTCACACACCTTGAAGGAAAGCATCACAGCAAAGTCAGTGTTGGAACCAAAACTTAAAACCTCTCATCAAATTCTCCAAGATTTTGCACATGGGAAATGAGGCATTGTAAAACAGCTCACATAGAATCATAGAATGGTTTGGGTTGGAGGGAACCTTTAAAGATGATCTAGTTCTAGCCCCCCCTAGTCAAGGGCAGGGACACCTTACACTAGATCTGGTTGCTCAAAGCCCCATCCAGCCTGGCCTTGAACACTTCCAGGGACGAGGCATCCACAACTTCCCTGGGCAACCTATCCAAGTGCCTCACCACCTGCATAGTGAAAAACTTTGTCCTAATGCCTAATCTAAACCTACCCTGCTCCAGTTTAAAACCATCGCCCTTCATCCTACCACTACATAACGTTGTAAACAGTCCCTCCCCAGCTTTCTTGTAGGCCTCCTTCAGGTACTGGAAGGCCGCCATAAGGTACGCTCCAGATGCAAGACTTTGCACTTCCCTTTGTTTAATTGCATGAGGTTTCTCTCAGCCCATCCTTCCAGCCTGTTAAAGTCCTAAGGGACTGGGTGGCAGCAAAACCCTCTGGTTTATCAGCCACTCCTCTCAGTTTGGTGTCATCGGCAAGCTTGCTGAGAGTACACTCTGCCCCACCATCCAGATCATTAAGAAAGATGTTAAATAGGATCGGACCCAGTATTGACCCCTGGCGTGCACTGCAAGTTACTGGCCTCCAACTAGACTTTGTGCCACTGATCATCACTTTCTGGGCCTGGCTAGTCAGTTTTCAATCTGCCCGTCTGCTCAGCAGCTTCTCTGGAAGGATCTTAGAGCAGACAGTGTTAAAAACCTTACTGGAGTCTAGCCAGACAATACCCACTGCTCACTCTTCATTTACCAAGACAGTCACTGTAGAAGGTTATCGCATTGGTTGAGTATGACTTCACCTTGGTTGATTTTCTTAATGTGCAAATGTTTTCCAGGATTAGCTGCTCCAGAACTCAAGGTGGGGCTGACCATCCTGTATGTCTCTGAGATCTGAGTTCTTGCCCTTCTTGAAGATGGGGGTGACATTTGCATTCCTCCTGGAGAGTGGCATCACAATGACACTGGCCAGCTCCCTCGGTGCTCGTGGATGCCCCATCAGGGCCTGTGGACTTATGTATGCGATTTGCTTAATAATTCTCTAACCTGATCCTTTTCCAACAAGGGTATGCCTTCCCTGCTCCACACTTTCTGCCTGGTCTCTGGGTCCTTGGATTTCCAGACTCTTCTGATGTCTTTATTAGTAAAAACTGAGGCAAAGAAGGCATTCAGAACCTCAGCTTTTTCTATGTCCTACGTCACCAGGGCCTGTGTCCCATTCAGCAATGGGTCCACATTTTCCCTAGTATTTTTTTTGCTATTTATGTACTTACAGAAACCCTTGTTGTTGCCTTTGACATCCATCATTAGACTCAACTCCACTTGGGTTTTGACTTTCCTAATCTCATGTCTGCATTCTCAGGCAGCATCTCTGTATACCTCCACAGTTACCTGCCCCTGCTTCCACCTTCCATATGGTCTCTGTTTCCATTTGAGTTTTGCCAGGAGCAGCTTGTTAGCTGTGCAGCAGGTCTTCTAGCTTGTTGCTTGACTTCCTGCTTGTTGATGGAACACTCTTGAGCTTGAAGGAGGTGATCCTTGAGTATCAACCAGTTTCCTTGCATCCTTCTTTCCTTCAGGGCCTTGTCCCATGTCATGCTTTAAAGCAGATTCCTGAAAAGGCCAAAGTCTGTTCTCCTGATGTCCAGGGCTGTGATCTTAATTCTTGCTCTGCTTCTTCCACTCAGGATCTTGAGCTTTGCTCCACGATCACTGCAGGCAAGGCTGCCTTCCACTTTCACATCACCAACATAGCCTTCCTTGTTTGTGAGTACGAAGTCTAGAAAAGCACTTCTCTTTGTTGGTTCTCCTATTGCTTGGGTCAGGAAGTTGTCACCGATGCTCTCCAGGAACCTCCTAGATTGCTTATGCCATGCTGTGTCACTCCAGTTGACAACAAGGTGGCTGAGGTTCCCAGTGAGGGCCAGAACATGCAAACATGAGTGTTTCTAGCAGTCCTGCTGTCATTTAATCATGGTCTCCTTGGATAATGTTCTCATATCAGTAAGATCATTCATGTTATGCACTTCCAATAAATCAAACTTAAGGTATACATTTACATAAGGAAATGCTACACAATGCATACTACTTATTTACACAGAATGAAAGATAAGAGTTAAAAAAAAAATCCTTTTTCACTGACAGGAAACTGAAATCAAGGCTCTAGAAAATTTCGGTAAATGTGAAAAGGAAAAGTTACATATGTGACAAATGCAAAGCTGATTCCAAGACTGTAACAGCTATGATCAAACTTAAAATTGTACTAAAATTCCCAGTAAACACATTACTGGAAGCCAGCACATGCACTTATTTCAAGCCATGATGGACCACAAAATATGCTTAGGCATGAGATGTTATTGCATAACAAACCCCAGGATGGGCACGTATCTTCACAGTAACCTCACTACATAAAAGGCCCCATTCTGTCTTTGACAGGGGCGGCTCTGACTCACTTCAAAGGGAATTTAATCTATCTAGTGATGGACAGGACATAGAGTTAAATGTAATTTTTTTAAGAAAGTGGTAGTCTGAAAACTCCTCTTTGACTGAGAAACACTGAGATAAACACGGTCAATATGAGAACTTTTAATTGCCTGATCCTCACTCCAGACCGTTCCTGTGGATACTGGCAAATAAATGACAGGAATTTTCCACTTCAAGCATTCAATAACTAATGTGAGTAGAGTATCAAAAAGAGATGCAAAATGGGTCAAATAATTATTAAAAAGGTAATCCACTTTCCTATTTTGATGTATTTATTTTTTTATGATTAACAACATTAAACAGGAAAGTTCATATATATCATAAAAAATGGCTAGTACTGCAGTTAAGTATCTTAACCCATCATGAAAAGTAATGGGATGGTAAAAACCCCAGAAATTCTCCTGGTCCTGAAGTTCATGTAGCAGAGAACTGAAAATAAGTGTGATACAAGAATCCAGTGATATTTCTTTCAATGTTGAGAAAGAAGTTTTGGATTTGCACCACATCAGATGAAATCAAGGAGCTGAAAAAAGCTAAATGTAAATGCAAAGGAGAAGAAAGTAAATAGCATACACAGTGCTCTTCTTGAGTCCACTCCCTCCCTCTGTCCCTCCCTTCACAACCTCTTGGATCTCCTTTTTCTCCATCCTCCCTGTATCCCTTCCAAGTCTCACCTAGCTCGCATACATTTCCTCCTGACTCCTTTCTAGTCTCCTCCTTTAGCTAGCACTTTTGGAAACATAGTCTTCACAAAAATCCAAGCATGCAACAAATAAATAAACTTGCAACAAATAAACAAATAGCAAACACTTAAAAAATATTTCTACATTATATTTCTTTTCCTCCAACTCTTCATGCTTCTTCTTTATTGAGATTGTATATTTTTTTGGATCTGTATGTTTCTAGCTTAATTTCTGTGCAATTCTTCAGGCAAATACATATTACTTACTAGTAATCCCGAGAAACAGAACTGCAATGTAAAAAAAGACACCACATAAAAACGCTATAATTAAAACACATTGAAAACCAAAATATGTCAAGATATATGATGAAGGCCAGCTCCTTTACCCTAGCTAGATCACAACATATCTGAACATCTACAGGACAGCCCTGCTTTTGCTTTGTTTTCTGATGGGTCCAATCCAAGTAGATAATTTTTCTTGATCAGTTCTAATGCTGCACTTTGGCAGTGTCAGACAAAATTAGATTCTCACCAGCTCATTCCAGGGAAAAATCACAGATAATCAAGGTACTGATATACCTTGATGCAGCCCCAGAAATCTCGTTCTATGGAATAAACATGAAGGGGCAGCTTTCTTTCCTATACTTTATAGTGTATTGCACTTTTTTTGGCTACCAAAAAAAAAGCCAAAATAATCTGGGCTCCAGTATTCTTACAGTTAATGAAAAACTACAAATTAAAAGTTCTGGCACACAGTTGAACACCAGACACCATCCTTCACAGCTCAGCATTCACTCCTGTGCTGATTCCCTCTTCCTCCAATTCCTTCCTCCACACCTGGGATTCTGGGGACTCCTTGCCAAGCCCAGATGTTCTCCCCCACAACAAAGGACTGTAACACCTCTCATGTAAGAGCAGAATCTGTGAGAATGAAAATGTCAACACGCTAAAACACAGTGCAATAGGTTCAATATGAAAATGCTTCCTAAAGAACAATCTTCACATAAGCTGTTGGCTCAGTTTAGCTTTACCCTCTCAAATTAATCCTCCTGCACTCTCTGAGGCAGTAGGAGAACTCTGCTGTGACAGGTGGTCCTCAGACCTCCAAAACTTGCTCTGCCACCTGGCTCAGGGCAACCCACTTCCATTCTTTCCGGCACCAGGCAACTTCTGTGCTTAAAAGTCTAAGGCATTTGTGCACAGCAAGTTCAAATGTACACGATAGAATGATCAGTGAGCATTTGTTTTCTTATTTCTCTTTGTTTATGCATCTCCATCTCTCTCACAGAGACTAAATGGGAAAGTGGACAGCAGAAAACTACATAGCCAAAACCAACTAGTCTTACCACTTCTGAGAGAGGTAAAAAATAAGGGTGGATGGAGCGGTAGAAGCAGTCTGAGCTGAGCCCTAGAACAAAACTGGAAAAAACTCTCTCCCTCTTTCTGTAGAGACTACAGCTGGCTTTAGTCACAGGAAAAACAAAACAAACAAAAAAAACCCCAAGAATTCTACTTTGCCTGTAATGCTGGCGGTTACACTACAGTAGAATAGAAAAACTCATTAAAAATCGAATAAATAAGTAGTAATCCAAGGAGATTATCAATATCAACCAGTAGTTTTTAATTTTTAAATATTCTTCATATTCTTTTAAAAAATAGAATATTCCTATATGAATAAAAGAATCTATGCCATATTACTGAATAGCTTAATGAAAATGCAAATGAAGATTAAGCTGCCATAGTTTATAAAGTTCTACACAGGAAAACTCAGACAAGCATGCAGAGTACAGGTAGGCCTGCGCAAACTATGTACAGTGGCACAGTGGTGCTCCTTCACTTTGCAATAGTCTTGCTTATTTCTAAATTATCCTTCATGATTAAAAGATTACTGAATAGTAAGAATCAAGAGAAATAATATCAAGGAACTAGAAAAGACTTCTTCACTGTGAGGGTGGCAGAGCACTGGCACAGGCTGCCCAGGGAGGTTGTGGAGTCTTCTTCTCTGGAGACATTCAAACCTGCCTGGACACATTCCTGTGTGACCTACTGTAGGCGATCCTGCTCTGGCAGGGGGGTTAGACTAGATGAGGTCCCTTACAACCCCTAACATTCTGTGATTCTGTGAAGCTACACATACTGAATTTTCTGAGATTTTCCCTTACCTTCCCTCTTTCTCCCAAACTCATTCAATGACATTCGACAACTTGTGCTTTTCACCTGTTAGACAACAAAAATAATTCTGTTTCTTCTTTGACGAAATATATTAGCTTCCAAACATACTTGTACTGGTATTCCTGGAAAAGCTAAATCTGCTAGTTATTTTTATCAGCAATATTCATACTAAATTGTATCTTCCTTGAAAAGTCAGTAAATTCTCTCTTTCAACTGAAGTTTACTCTCTTTAGTTGTCACAACTTCAACAAATCATGTTACAGTCCTACATTGCTATTTAGTTTCCTATTCCTGCTCCACCTTCCCCCAAGACACCATTATCTTTCCACCCTTTCTTCTGGCTGGGCCAGGCAGCCTGCATCCCATGTTTTCCATAGATGCCATATGTTCCGTTTCCCTCAGCTGGCACTGAAGAAGTAAACGTGCATTAGTAAGCAAACCTATGTGGGCTACAAGAGTGTCAGAGATAAACCAGGCTCCACACTCCATTACACTAAACTGGGACTATGTAACTGAGAGAAGTAATGCATGTTTAAGGAAGAATAACAGTAGGTACAATCTAATCTTTTCTTTGAACCAAATTTCCCTGTTTCCCTGGATTTCTCCATCCTCACCATAGACAACAACCAGCTTTCAGCATGGAAATGCATTCTCTTAATTTAAACTTGATAAATTCTTTATAATTTATTTTAGAAGTCCCTTTTTGTACTGAAAAAAAAAGGAAACAGTGAAACAACTTCTTAATGGAAAATCTTTTGCTGCTGCAGGATGTTTCCAATGATGCCAGCAACAGTTTATACTCTCAGTGTTGTGTGTGTAATAAGAAGTACTGTAACAAGCAGGAACAAAATTTAAACGAAAGAAAAAGCTTGTTCAAAACTGACAAAATCCATCAGACAACAAGAACTCGAAATATTTGTTATTGTCTTGCTAGATTATATTCCATTAACTGTTACTAGAAGGAACAGGTCCAGTGCAAAAGCAAGTGCCAAAAAAAATAGTTAAGTGCCTCATCTACCATAAACAAGTAAATGCCAACAAAAGTAATCCTTTGAGCTTCATCTCTTCTACACTCTGTACATAGCTAGCCTTGATAACTGCTACGACAACTATTGCTTGTATTCAGTGGTAGGACAATCTTTTTCTTCACAAATGTTCATCTCAACACTTCAAAACTGACTGTAAATTAATGTATTAAGGTAGTTCCTGAAAGCCACACCTTAATCAGAACCCCTTCCCAGCACTGTCACAACAGACAGGTCAAAACTGAGCGTCAAGGGTGGAGGGGACAGCTCTGGTGCTGCTCGTTCATATGCTTGTACTCGTTAAGGTCAGCAGATGCATGCAAGTTTTTACATTAAAAACTTAGGCTGCCGCAGCAGCTACTTAGCAACTTCTAAACATTTTAAAGCATTTAGAACTAACAAAACACACAAGTTATTAAAACTGGCAAACGCACGACTGCATTTTAATTCCACTTTTCAATTTGCTTAGCATACACAATGCCCCCCTCATTTTCCCCCCGCCAAATGAAGCTGTAATCTCAACAATTCCCACCAACAACACCCACCTTCCGCACTGTATAGAAACATGGCCAGTAAACCTGATCAGCAAAGCTCTGCCACATGGTGAGGCAAGCCTCCACCAGTGCATCTGTGAGAGCTGTGTAGAACACGGAGTCCACTGTGCCTAGCAGTGGGATGAACATTTGTGAAGAAAAAGTTTGTCCTACCACTGAATACAAAAACATAGTTGTATTTGTAGCAGTTATCAAGGCTAGCTTTGTACACACACAGTAGTGTGGCAGTAGCTCCCTGCTCCCTGCTAGGACATTTGGAAGCCACCACCACTAAAACTCTATGTGCATCTCCTTCCTTCCCCACTCACATCATACAGCAATTTTAAATACATGCTCAATCTTTCATCTCATTTTTAAAAGGCAGAAGGAAAGAAATTTGTTCTTCACATAGTTAGAGCTACAGATGCCATTGGTATAGATGCCAAATAGTAGTGGCAGCACAGGACAACGATTTTAATTTTAACTGCTGCCGACAATTATGCTGTTGTAAGAAAGGGGTGTACAAATAAAAAAATAGTAATTTAAAAAGTATAGATAGAATCTGAAAGGAACCTGGCAGCAGCTAAACACTTTGTATCCATAATCAGAGTTCAGCTGGTCACAAGAGCTCCTCTACTTTCTTCCAGAAGTGTTGGGACAGATCTTTCCAAACCCAAGGTGAAATGCAGCCAAGACATTCACATGCCGTGTCCACTGCTTACATTTTCCACTTTAATTAAATCAGCTGTGAAGACAGGAGAGAATTTGGACAACAGATTTGAAATCAGAAAGCCCAATGCACTTTTGCTTCACTATGTAAGTAAAGAAAAAACTTCATACACTGCAGGCACCCTTACTCTCCTAGAACAAAAGTCAGTCTGGCTCTGACTGCAAGAACTACTTCATCAAGAGATCTCAGATTTGGTATTGCAGTGGTTTGACCCTAGCTGGTGGCCACGTGCCCACACAGCCCCTCTACCATCCCCCCTTCTCTGCTAGATGGGGGAGAAAAATATAACGAAGGGCCCATGGTTTGAGATAAGGACAGGGCACCCACATCTACCATCCCAGGCAAAACAGACTCAATTTTTGGGAAATAAATTGAATTTATTGAAGAACAAATCAGAGAAAAGTAATGAGAAATAAAAACAGACCTAAAAAAAATGAACACCCTCCTCCCACCCCTCCCTTCCTCCCGGGCTTAACATTATCCCAATTTATCTACCTCCTCCCTCCGAGCGGCGCAGAGGGCCAGGGAATTGTGGTCAGTTCATCAGATGTCTCTCTTGCTCCTTCTTCCTCTGGGGGAGGACTCCTTACTCTTCCCATGCTCCAACATTGGGTCCCTCTCCTGGGAGACTGTTCATAAACTTTCTCCAACGTGAGTCCTCTTATGAGATACAGCTCTTGACGAACTGCCCAATGCGAGCATCTCTCCATGGGCTGCAGTCCTTCAGGGTCAAACTGCTCCAGCGTGAGTCCCCCCGCAGTGTCACAAATGTCCTGTCAGCAAACCTGCTCTGGTGTGGGCTTCTCTCTCTCCATGGGCTACAGGCTCTGGCAGCAATGTGC
>NW_009693783.1:93519-93772 GCF_000703405.1 Apaloderma vittatum
GGACCGCCTGCTTCACTGTGGTCTTCACCACAGCCCAGGGGAACCTGAGCTCCAGCACCTGGAGCACATTCCCCCCGCCTTCTTCTTCACTGACCTTGGTGTCTTCACATATTCTCACTCCTCTGTCTCTGCTAGTTGTTGTGTGGCACAGCTCTTTTCCACTGCTTCTTAAATATGTTTTCACAGAGGCATTACTGGGCACACAGGAGGTTGAAAGTAGCGCTGAAGAAAAGGATTTGGGGGTGTTGATAGA
>NW_009693784.1:0-396 GCF_000703405.1 Apaloderma vittatum
GGGGTTATTTGCGCCTCTTTTCAATCTGTGGGACCCTCACCAGACAGCCAGGACCTCTCAAATATGATGGCCAGTGGCCTAGCACCTTCAGCCGCCAGTTCCTTCAGGACCCGTGGGTGTATCTCATCACGTCCCATGGACTTATGCACCTTCAGGTTATCTAGGTGTTCCTGGATCTGATCTGCTCCTACCCTGGGTGGTTCTTCACTCCCCCAGACCCAGCCAACACCCTCTGTGATTTAGGTGATGTGGTTAGAGTGGTTGCCAGTGAAGACTGAGGCAAAAAACTTGTCAAATATTTCAGCCTTCTCCACATCCTCAGTAACCAGGTCACCTGTATCCTTCCGGAGAGGCCCTACATTCTATCTCGTTTTCCTTTTTCCTCTTATGTACCTG
>NW_009693785.1:0-29581 GCF_000703405.1 Apaloderma vittatum
TCAGCCTCGGCCGGGGCGCCTCCGGGCAGGGCGGTGCAGAGCCGCCTTAAAGCGGGCTTGCGGCGAAATAGTTAGAGTCAGCGGTGCCAGGCGCGTCTCTTCCCCTCGAGGTCACGCTAGGGATTGGAAAGAAAAGGAAAAACCCACGTTCGTAACGCGTCTTGTATCTGGACCAACTCTTCCTGGCAAGTGCCTTTACTTCTTGGAGGATGATATGAAAAAAGATAAGATGGGAGAGATGGTGTTTTTATGGCTTTTTTGCCCCAGGCAGGGCGGGCAGGAAGAGGATTTTGTTTTGTTTCTGCTGTATTAGCTTTTCCTGGCTTACCTCTTGGGCAGGTGCATAAACTAGAGAGCGTATAGCTGGGTATGGTTTTCTGAGATGTGTTCAAATTTTGCCATAAGGATTCTGTGGCAGGTTGTCCTTGTCCCACGCTTTTCCAATAAAGCAACACACTGAAAGAAAGCGCTGTTGTAAAGGATTTCATCAAGTGAAACAAAAGTTTTAGGAGAAAGGGCATGCTCCTTAAGCTTATCCAAACAGTCTTTTTTTCTTTGAGAAACTGTGAGAATATAAACTTGATTTCAAAACTACACTCTTAAAAGTGCTTGTTTGTGCAGCGACCTTCCGGTGCTTTTGTGAAGGAGAAATCAAAGTTGTGTTCAGGAATGCAGAGTTTCCAGGCAGCATAGTTGCGTTCTGTTATGGCATGGAATGTCCTGGTTTGAGTTCATCCAGGCCTAAAATATCAGGCTTGTTTTAGTATCATTTTGGACAAAACTTAAAACTTCCTATGGGTAAGATCCAACAGCCATAAACTCAGCATACAGAGAAACAAAGTATCTGCCACACACGACTTTTATTGTGTTACCATGATCTCTTCCTCTTCAAGGTGTGAGGCAGAGGCTGGAGAGTGGTGTGGAAGCTTGTGATTCCAGTGCTGCTGCTGCAGAGGAATCCTCAGATGCTCGCAGCTGAAGTTGTTGTGGTTCATTTCATGTAACCATGCTGGCATACCAGAGCTACTGAAATCCAGCTAACAGGGTGCCTTGCACAGCTCTTGATTCTTACCCTCCAAATAGTGTAAATGTGTTAACGCAGAGTTGTGCTTAGACTTGGATACCTGCTTTTCAGGACAGTTGAGTTTCGATGGCAGCTGTGCTGATGTGCATACAGTCCTGCCTCCTGTGGAGCCAGGATGGGTGCCTTAGTAATGCGGTTACACAGTGCTGTAGCCTCTCTTCCCTCCCTTTTGGGATTAACTACAGGTCTCTGTTTATGTGATCTGAAGTGTGATTTATTAATTATTTAGTTTTGTGAGCAGTGCTCTAATCTGATTGTCAATTCATGTTCTTTAATGTAGCTTGAATTGCCTTATATCAGGAACTAGGGTCCATGATTGTCTTTTAATTGTCACCAGTGAAGGATTTTAAGGTACAAACAGGAAGGATGAATTTCAGTATGTGTTGCTCCATGCTTCCAGGGATGGGAATATATTCTGGTTTTATTTTGTTATTGTTTTCGTTTTGTAGTTTGTTCCTCTCCCTCCCCATCCCTCCTTCAGGAAAAATCCATCCCTCTAAACTGCTACTTCGTGTAAGATCTGTTCATCCTTGGATTACTTGTATGGACACTGGGAGCTTTCCTGTCTTAGCTCCTGTGAGGTAATAAAGTACACAGTGCTTAAAGTCAGGCATACTGCAGATGGCAGAACTTCAGGAGTCTTATGGAAAGCAGCACTGACTAGTGGTGTTTATTATGTTGGGATTTGGGCTTTTATTGCACATTTATTAAATATATGCCAATACTTTGACAATTCGGTTTTGTACTAGGTAGAATTGAGCTGCTGAATATTTTGGTTTCTGAGAAACTCTTTATGTCCTACTTATTTACCAGCTTTGGTGGAAAGGCAGTAGTGTCTTCCAAATGCTGTTTTTTTTCCTGGAGTTTGTGGTAGGCAATGAGTTTTTACTACAGAATTTCCAAATTCTTCAATGTTGAGCACTGACATTGAAGATAAGGGGATTTTCAGTTCCTCTCTTGGTATAGATGTCACCACTGTGTCATCTGTGGCTGTTCCAGGCACTCTTTGAGAATAAAATAATCTTAAAAAGAAAAATACTGGGTTGTTTCTGAGACCCTTCTATCCTTCTGGCCATGTGGTGGTGGTAAGACAATGATCTACCTGAGCAGCATTCAAAAGAATACTTGCGATTCCTTCAGGCCAATGTGGCTCTATGTGTGCCTGCCTGTGCCTGCAGCTGAGCTGAGTAGGAGCTGAAAATTTCACTGGTGTAGGACTTGTCCTTACAGGGATGAATCCATCAAAAGTCTTGTCTGTATTCCCTTCCATCTTGGATACAGTCAGTCAGGATTGTTTTACCTCTGCAGTTTCAGAGGTCAGATATGGATTTTGGAGCTTGAATGCTTTTTCTGTCACACATTCTTGGATCCCAGTAGCAGCTAGCCTGGAGTGTTGCAAGTGTGTAAAGAAGTTCAGCAATGCAGTACTTGAGCCAAGCTATCAGTAGGTACAGGGGATGGTCAATGGCTATCTGGACAAATCTATTCCTGAGGGATTTGGCTTAAGCATGCTTTCTCCAAAACAAAAGCTTCATAACGTAGTTTGCCTTAGGGTCTAAGAGGTCAGGTTGGGTCTTTGCACTTTGCCAGTGATGCTAAACGTCTCCTGCTTGGATTTGTACCTAGTAATTCTTCCTATTTTAGGAAAAGACCTTTCTTCAATGGCAGTCACTCCAATCTGTCAAGTTGGAGTACTACTAGGTAGTCACTTTCTCCCCTTTTCCCTAACCTCCCATCCCAATAGTTCCCCTGAAGTATTCCTATCTTGCTGAAGTCATCGTTTGTAATCTGCAGTTCTGTGGTTCCCATCATATGTTCTTACATGTGGTAGCTCGTGCAGCCTTGGCTCCTTTAACTTATAAACAGAACTCAAAGCTGCAGCTTAAAGTTCCCAAGCAGGTAACATCTGCTCTGCCTGGGCTTGATCATGTCACACTCACGTATGTGTTGTTCTGCCCCACTGCACTGTTTCTGTGGAGCTTTTGGCAGCGTGATTATCAGACAGACTTCCTTCTTTACTCTTTGATTTCTGCAGCTTCTGTGTCCTAGAGGTTTTTGGCTGCCTCTGCTCACTGAGGATTTTTGATGGCTTCCTTTGTTGTTCACTCTCCAGACCTTATAGTAAGCTCCCCAGCAGCCTTTTCTCCCCTCTCCGATAAGCATGATTATGAATTTTGTGTGTTCCCTGTTGTAACAAAGCTTCGGGCAGAAGTAAGGCCTGGGCAGGCAACTGGATGTGGAGCCTGAGGGAGGGAATGTGTGAAGTGGGCATGTGAGCAGTGCGAGGCTTGCCTCAGCTGCCCCCTCCGAAATGCTGCGGTCACAGCTTGGGTGTGCAGCTCCACTCAACCTTTTACTCTCAGCGGAGCCAGATACGCTTTGACCCGTAGCTGGTTGCTTGCTTTTAACAATACAGTGGGTGTTGCAATGAGAAGCAGAGGTCACAGAGAGTAGATCCTAGTTTTTTCTCTAGCTTCTCCCTCCCACCTCCCCACCCCGTGTGGCTTTCCTGTGCTCTTAATATAATTACAGAAGTTAATTTAAAACAATATATCTCTTTCTGCGTTAGTAATCTAGCCCTGAACTACAGTTTGGGCTTCTCATTTTGGATGCTGCTTTAAAATCATAGCAGAGAAAGCTATCTTAAGTACACTTTGGAATATTAATATGTAATTTTCAGAAGTTCCCAGAATATGAGAATGATTGAATGATAGGGAAAAAAAAAGATTATTTACATTTAAGAGCAAATGCTCAGAGTGGACCTTTTTGTGTTGCTGAAGTTTAAAAACTAATGAAATGTTAGGGATCAGCAGCAGTGGATGTGGGAATAATTTGTATTTTAGACTAGTTTCAGAACGAATAGCCTCAATTCAGTCTTCCTTATGTTGTTCTTCCAGTATGGCTTGTTTTTTGCTGTTGATTGAGGGCTTTAATCCTGATATTTCTTTAAAGCCTTCCGCATGTTTTTAAAGATTGCCTAGACTTTCCCAATTTACAGTAATTGCAGCTTTTCAGCACATTTCTGTTATATACAAAAAGGACCAAGACTGGCACTCGCTCAGTGTTTTACTGTATGCTGAGTTTGGAGGCTTTTGATCACTATGAAAAAGTGTAGTTTCTTGTGTGTATAGTATACTTTGCTGAAGGATATGTGAAGTTGTTTTCTTAGACTGACAGCACGTAGGCTGGACTGATAATAATAATACAGATAATTTTTTTTTATTTAATGTAAGTAATTGAACATAATACTCTAAGATAATTGACTAACAAGAAAGTAAAATCTCTGGAGTAACCCAGAGGTTAATGTATTACTGAATATATATTTTCATAATGAAGTAAAAAACCCCAGTCTGTTGTTTAAGTATGCTGTTCTATAGCTCTATTAATCTAAAATATAGATTTATTAATATTCTGTGTAAGCGCAGCAATAAGGAAAAAAAATCACTGACGTATTTCAACAGTGAAAGAGTTAGCTATAAAGGACTTAAAATTAATTCTGAGTGCATAGTGGCCTGCTGCCAAGGCTATTTAGGAACAGATGTGGCTGAAATAGATACCAATAGTCTGTTTGGGATCTCTAAAGTAAGACATCTGTCAGTCTATCGGTCAGTGAGGAATAATGGAAATAGGAACTGTCTGTTACAAAATGTGAATTACTGGAATTCCAAGTTGGTCGATTTCAAAGCTTTTCATTCTGCCTCTGACATGTAATGAACATAATTTCTCTTAAGTGTCTTATCTGTTGTCCAAATTGGAAAACTATTTTTAAGGAATAAACCCTATTTGTAAGGATTTTTTTATTTTTCTAAAAATAAATAATATCAAGTGTAACTGAGAGCGAGGTGTACATGTAGATGTAAATTCAAGGAAGAAATAATTCAGTTTTTAACAATCCCATGGTGCCTGAACTTGTAAGACACTCTAAATCTTTTTCAAGCAAGTCCATAAAATTAATGTCTTTTAGATAAATGCTGCATGAAACTGCCAAGGCATTTATTAATTTACAAGTTTCTGTGAAAAATTAAAATTATTTATAGAAATGGAGTATACTAATTAAAGGTCTCTTAAAATTTGTCCTTTATTTCAGGTGACTTTTAGACATAATGTCTTGATTGTCTCAGTGTCTTTTATCCTTTGTCAACAGATCAGTTCATGACTATGTGTTTGTGGAACAATTTACATTGTTTCATGCTTTCTGGTGATTTTTCTTGCATTTCACATGTTTATGTGTGTCTCTTCTTATGTTGAAAGGGTTTAACATACCCTGGGTTTCTAACAGTGATTTTTCTATGTACTTTAATTCTCTATCTGCAAAGAGAGAGGTCAGTTATTTAAATCTTTGTTCCAGAATGTAAGTTTCTATGCTAGGTCTTAGAAATGGTATTTGTATGTGTTTGGGTTTATATACGTGTTAAGCTGCACTTGTGTTAGCGAGTTGGATTCTGATGCTACATGAATTTCAAATAACAGATTTTATTTAGATTTCACACAAAGTAGTAACTCTTCCTCATGGCCTTTTCTTTTCAATGCAGAACTACTGTTGGTGCTGTTGTGGTCTATCTTATCTTAAAGCTGTTGTAGGCTAAAAACCGTAGAGTTTTAGACTTGCCTAAAGGTGATAGATTTTGTTTTTGTTTTGTGTTTTTTTTTTTTTTTAATTTCATTCCTCCTGTTGCACTAGGTAATAATTTGGTCTTGCCATGTACTGTTATTGGAGATAGGGTAGTGTTCTGCTGTATTCACATCCTCCACCTGCCTGGCGAGCGAGGGGCGGTGGCTGGCTGGGTGCTCGGCGAATTATGCATCATCAGGCAGTTGGCACATGGCTAGCAAGCCAGACATAGCTGCTGCTGTTTTTTGGCTGCTGAGCAGACCAATTGAAGGAAGATAGGTTGGAATCAAGGAGCAATCGAGAATACTGTGGTGGGGGTGACCTGATATGTTAAGGGAGTGTAAGGGTTTTGGTGAAGTGCCATATGGGTGTGGGGGAAGGATTTGTGGGTACTGGGGGAGAGGAGTATCAGTGAATGGAGGGGAAACTGAAGCTGTTGCTGGGCAGATAGGAAGACATGCAAGGGGTGCTAGAGTGTGTGAGGGAAATCACTGAAAAGTCACAGGAGACACAGTAATGTGGTGAGGTAAAAAGTTTGTTTAAAAAAAAATTATCAAATTTCCATAATTTTCCTCTTCATAGTCAAGAGAGTTGCCAGTCATTCTATGCTTGCTGTGCAAAGGTGTGCAAAGGTAAATTGATGGTCTTGCTTATACAGCATGATAGAAAGAATCAAAAAGAGTATATTAAAAAAAAAAAAAAGTTGATACACTGACCAATCTTTGATGTCCATGCTAGTGCTATTTTAATATCTGTGATAATGCTATAGAAGTGAGAGTCCCTCCCTCGGTGTAAATTAATATTCTTTTAAAATCGTTACAAACAATATGCAGTCAAATCCCCTATCTAAGAATAAATCTTGTCTCTCAGGTTCCAAATTGTCCTGTTCTCCAACCTTTGAGAAACACTATTTTTTTTTCACCCCTCTTTCATGTTCTAGATGCAGCTGTAATCTTTTCTGAGTTGTCATTTTACCACATCACCCACAAATTTGTATCCCTCTACTATGCAACCTTACATCTTTTCTCTTGCGCTGAATGTTGCCAACTTATTCTTGACTTTTGATTGTCGTTCACTGGAAAGCACGTGGTTTCTTTCAGGCAATCCATTATGTTCTGAAGTAGTGTTCTGTAAATGTCCAAGAAGCTACATAATTCCTGAAATTATAATGTCTATGGGAAACAAATACAAAAATTGATGACTAGCTTGGCCACTCAGAGTCTGCGACTGCTGCCTATTTTCTTTGTGGCTGCTCCTTGAATTGTATGTAAGGTGTGGTTTTGTAGCATTTTATGTGACATTGTTGAAGGGATCATGATGTCCAGTGGGGTCTTCTGCTACAGTAAATCCATATAAGCTTTCTTCCATAATTGCAGCTGTTCATGGTTACAAATGGGTTATAATTCAGAATATGATACTCATTTGCATTTTCTTATTTTGCGTCTTGGCAAAAGACATGCTTAGATTAAGTAATTTCTATCTTTATTTTACAGTTACAAAATGGAAATAAAAATAAAGTAGGGAAGTCAGTCATCTGCTCTTGTTGGAGTCAAAATAAACAAAACATATAAACATTTTTCTTTGCATTGTGAGTATCTTATTTGTTAACTATATATAATACAAAAGTAGCAAATAAATAATAGATGTTGCAATTATGCAAAACCAAAACAGATAAGTATTGGATTGAAAGAATCCCTTTTTTGTTTGCTGTTTCTCTGTTAAGTGTATCCAACCATATTATGCACTGCCTTTAGAAGAAAGTTTTTAATTCAATACACATAGTACTCTAAGAAGATTGGTATAATTCTTAGACAATTTATGAAAAAGCTTAAATGGCTCAAAATTTGAAAATGTAAACCTGAAGAACTGAGTAGACCGTGTACCTTAACATTAATGGGTTGTGGAACTAATGTTTTCCTTTCAAGGAAATCAGTGGTCCTGTTTTTTATGACTTATGTTGTAACAGTATGTGCAGACAAAAAACCATAATGTGTTGAGTATCTGATACACGTATTACCATATTGCCATAAGGAACTGCTATTATGTTAGACACCAACTGATTTTGTGATAGTGTTGGATTTCTCTCACATATGCTTATGTTTTTGTACAGATGATCCTTTAGGAACATCTGCTAGTTTTGTGGTGGTATCTGCTGTTTCCTTTCAAAATTTGACCTTTTTGTCATTTACTACTGGGACTGCTATAGAATTGCATTATACTAAGATCGTTTTCTAAATTGATTCCTGTCTCAGAGACATTAACCGTCTTTTTGTGTGTGTGTGTGTGTGTTTCACCGTTCACTGACATACTACAGAGGAACTGTAAAGTTAATAAATTAACCTTTTAAACCATTTAGTGATATTTTTAAAAAACTGTTATCTTGAAATAAGTGACTAGAACTTCCTTCTTCCAACTATTCAGGTGGTCTCAACAATACTTGCATCTGCACGCTATGTGTAAGGATGGTATTTCTCAAACTATTTCACTAGGGAAAAAGGTTTTGGAACTTCCTTCTTGCCGTTTAGGAAACCTTCCCCCTTTAGTTGAAGTGAAGATAATATTTTTTGGACAATGATACCAGTTTAGGATGACAGATTCAAGTTCGAATGCAAACACAGCTGAAATTCAGTTGTGCATGTGGCACTGCAACTGGCGGGGAAGTCATGACCCTGTAAGTGCAACCAAAAATGGCTTCTTAGGATGTGAATTCTCCTCTTGCATGAATTGTCAAGTGTATTATAGCCTCTCATGTGTTAAATGTTGTCTGGTAATTGGATTTTAGGTAGTTATGTCAAGAGTTGAAGATATTGGTGTTTCCTATTTCTGCACCCTGACTGAGCTTAGAAATCCTTTTTGTAGGACTTCAGCTCTGCAGGAAAAAAGTGTGGGTTTTTTTTTGTGATTTGGAAAAGTGGCATATGATGTATGCATGTATAGAGATAGTAGTTACTTTCACGTAATACTGTTCATGGTTTTAAAAGTTAAATGTGCATTTAAGCATGCATGAGACAATATTTTGAAAAATAGTTAAGCTTCTGGTATTTCTTTAGCTTCATTTATTGGTATGCATTATCATCTGTGTGGTGCAGTTGACACTCTGGAGGGAAGGGATGCCATTCAGAGGGACCCTGACAGGCTTGAGAGGTGGGCCTATGCAAACCTCATGAAGGTCACCAAAACCAAGTGCAAGGTCCTGCACCTGGTACTGGGCAATCCTAAGCACAGTTACACGCTGAGGGGTGAGTGGATTGAGAGCAGCCCTGCAGAGAAGGACTTGGGGGTGTTGGTGGATGAAAAACTGATCACAAGCCAGCAATGTGTGTTTGCAGACCAGAAAGCAAATCACATTCTGGGCTGCATCAAAAGAAGCATGGCCAGCAGGTCAAGGAGGGGATTCTTCCCCTCTGCTCTCATAAGACCCCACCTGGAGTCCTGTGCTCACCTCTGGGGCTCCCAACATGGAAAGGACATGGACCTGTTGGAGCGAGTCCAGAGAAGGGCCACAAAGATGATCAGGGGATTGGAGCACCTCCCATAGGAGGACAGGCTGAGAGTTGGGGCTGTTCAGCATGGAGAACAGAAGGCTCCAGGGAGACCTTATTGCAGCCCTTCAGTACTTAAAGGGGGCTACAGGAAAGAAGAGGAGGGACTCTTTATCAGGGAGTGTAGTGATAGGGGGTAACAGTAGATTAGACATGAGTAAGAAATTATTTTCTGTGAGTGGTGAGGCACAGGAACGGGTTGCCCAGAGGCTGTGGAAGCCCCTCCCTGGAAGTGTTCAAGGCCAAGTTGGATGGGGCTTTGAGCAACCTGGTCTAGTGGGAGGTGTCCCTGCCCATGGCAGGGGTATAGGAACCAGATGATGTTTAAGGTCTCTTCCAACCCAAACTATTCTGTGATTCTATGATCTAGTTATACCTTTTTACTCCAAACTGTGCTAATTCTAAAGGTGATTTTGAAGTTAAAAGTAATTGACTTTGTATTTTTCAGTTAAAATGCTGATAAAGGAAAAAAAACAATTAATTTTAAAAATGTTTGTTGCTTTCTTGATTGAACCTAAATGTCTTCATGAACATGTATTTTGTCATTATCAAAATATGCAGATTAAGAATTTACTATTGAATGAGAACGTTTTGTTCTCTGTAAGGTGACAAGGTGGCTTTTCATACTGTATTTCCTCATGGAGTCATAAACCACCCAACATAAGTTCAATGGAGCAACAAGAAATGTCCTACAAACCTGCAAGTTCTGTGATACTAGAATTACCAATATTATTAGCTCGTCTATGAAGCAAAAAATCAATAAGCTGTGCTTCGCACAGCATTCCAATCCTCATTATTTAGGTACAGTTATCAGGAGTGGCTTGTTTGTGGTGTAGAATAGTATTAGCTGAGTTTGTCTTTTGAGAAAGAGCTTGGTGCTCGGAGATGAGTGCGTTTGTTTGAAGCTGTATTTGTTTCTTTATCATGCTCGTAACTGGCAGTGTTTAAAAACATTTATGTAGAGATTGAGAGGGTGCTTCTGGTTTTATTCCTTCCACAGATTTTCCCAGTTTAGGTTTTGTTTTTTTTTTAAGATTGAAGAATATCCTCAGTTTATTCTGTGATGGATGGGTATTTGATTAAAAGAGGGGTTTTTTTGTGTGATTTATATTTGTCATTCCAGATGAATATTGTAAAAATATTTTAGCATAGTGTCTGTTGTAACTGTCAAATATTGAATGTTGTTTTATGAATGTTAGAGAGTAAAGAAAACACAGCATAGAGCTCATGTCAAGCTCTTTATCTATCAACGGCAACATAGCCCTTAACAGCTTTGAGACTGATGCAATAAATATGTAAGCCCTTAAGATGGAAACCCAAGAAAATGCTCCAAGTCACACTTAATGTAGAGGTTTTCATTGTAAGCCAGAGCATGTGGAATGATTGTGAGCTACAGTGCTTGATTTTTGTAAAATTGGAGCTCAGAAACCACAGTAGGTCACAAATTATTCAAATGATCCCAGGGTAACGTGTATTAAGAATTAAAAGTTACGTTCCAAGCCCACCACCATTACAAGGAATGACTGTTTTCCCTTACTAGTAGTGTGGAAGCTGCAGTTTTCTCTTATTGTCTGTCAATGATAACAGACACAGATAAATACTGTTTTTGATTAAAAAAATAGATAAAAGCTGTTTTAAAAATAATAATTGTAGGTCTGACTTTTCATGTGAGCCTTGATGTATGGTAGGCTTTATGTAAGGGATTTGATGAAAGAAAACTCTACTTCTGTTTAAGATCTGGTGAAACTTCCTCCCCTCGCTTCATATTTAGTTATAAATGTACGAATATGTTAAATTTCTGACCAGAAAAAAAAAGTACAGTAACTTGGTTTACCTCACAGTTCTCTAATCTAGCATGTGGCTGTTCCTTGCCTGTGTATTGCAATTTTAAACAAATGATCGGTTCATCAACAGAATTCAATGCTGAACGCTGAATTTCCTGGCCTTTGTCTATTGAGGCTATGTAATGGTAATTACTTAGATGCTTTTCAGTACAGTTGCTATAGTTGTCTGTTTATTTGAACTGTGACAATATATCTCTTCTGTCAGTCCATACACTCAAGCGAATATAGGAGAGCATGCTCTCTGAAGCTCAGAAAATGCAAGGCAACAGATGTTATGTGCTGCACAATTACATGTATCCTGGAAACAGATCTTTGCACAGTGCAGACAGTCTTGGAAAAACAAAATCTGACATACAAATGATCAAGTTAAGGGTAACGACAGTAAATAGTTATCACTAAATGTAATGCTGTTTTGCAGATACTTTTCTGAGTTTGAATAATTTGATGCTCATCATTCTGTTAAACCCCTCTATTGAACAGAAGCTTAAAAATCTAGATGTTTAAAAATAGTATTTGCATTTATATTTTTCTGCATTGTTTTAGTACAGTGTGGTGGAGACAGAATAAGTATTCTCACTTGACGTAGGAAAATGTTATTTTATATATTATGTTATTCTAATTTAAGTGAAAATTCTCGTAAAAAAGTTGATAAAAATAAGTAGGAAAAAATCAATATAACTTGCTGTCTTTCTGTGTGAAAGTGGCACATCTTTGCTTGGCTGATCTGTTGACTCTTCTGAAGACATTTCAGAATGAGATTGCTGCTGTCCAAGTCCTCGCCCTGGTACACTGTTTGTTGCAGGGCCTTTTGGAGACTTGTCAAACAGCTCTGTCAAAAAGGTTCTGAAAGATTTCATGCTCGAATGGTTTTGGACTTCCTAAAGGCCTACTCTGTCACATCTATGTAGTGTAACTGGGGGTGAGGTAATTAGTTAGGGATCCAAATTACCATAGCACCACTGAATAATACACTATCAGTTAGATGGCTATAGATGGTGATAACTCACATCTACATCAAATTTTGAACAGATTTGTGTTTTCATTTAGTAAATTTTGCACTTGGCACATTCTAGGGTCAACCTAAATATATCGATATGTTAAAATAATCAGAAGAAAATTGCATGTAGATTTCTCTTTTTAACTTGGTATTATTTTTTATTAAAGAAAAAGAATGCTTCAGAATGTTTCATATGAAATATATTTTTTTTTGTCACTTGACTGCAGCACACTCTTTACATAGATCTTTTGTGATGGAGGAGTACTAATAACTGCAGTTGGTTTCTAAAACAGTGCTTAGCAGACGTACCTGATAAATGATGGTTGCAGTTTTTTTGTTTGTTTTTTCTTTTACTGTAGGACAAACAAAAATTAAATAAAAAGCTTTTTTTTTCCACTTACTTTTTTTTTTTTTAGGGAGTTAATTATTTAAAATACGGTGGAAATAAACAGGTGGTGTTTTTGAAGTTTTGTCCCTAGGTCTCACTTGTTTTATGGAAACCATTTGTGGAACATACGCACAGAAGTTCAATACTAAACTTACAGTGTAATTTATACATATATGCTTGTTTATCTTGCTTAAAGCAGCTATTGCTTTTTACATTGGTAAGTTTAACAGTTTAGCAATATTAGTTTGTATGGAGGAGCAGACTAATAAAATGAAAGAGTAAAAAGAAAGCTGTTCTTGAATATGTTTCTCTTTGTTTTATGTTTGTAATGTTTACTTTCTCTGACTAATTCAAGGAGTAAAGGCTGCCTGAAAAGTTCATAGTGTGGTGTATTAGCAGTGTGGTCTGGAAGGAGTATGAAAGAGAAAAAATGGCATGGGATAAACACAGAAAAGTGGAAAGACTGGTTTTAATTGTTTGAGGACTATTAAAATAGAAGTGGAAAAGCATTTTGAGATTGTCAGTTATGCTCTACAACACAACTTCAGAGACCTGGCTCTTCTATGGATATGACTAGGCGGTGGGACAGTGAGTCCACGAGTTGATTATAATTAAGCGTAATGTCATGTATTCATCTCTTATTTGATTGCCATCAGCTTGGGATCAAGATCATGAGCCATAGCTAGACCATTCCTAACATGTATGATCATAGGTTTATTATGTGGAAAATATTATCTGTCACTTAAACAATTGCTATGATTATTATATTAAGGATCATTAGAACATAAACAGAGACTAAACCAGATGTTTGGATGCTCTATAAGCCAATGGTTATTTAACCACATCTTGAATACTGTGTGCAGTTCTGGTGTTTTCAAGAAAGTCGATGTGGGACTGGAGAAGGTTCAGGGAGTGATGGTGATTAATGGTAAGGAATGGCTCCTAGGCTGGTACTTTTTGGTCTAAAAGGGAGGCAGTTGAGATACACAGCCTGGAGAGGGTAGATGGCAATGGCTTTCTATCCTCCAACATAAGAAATATCGTGCATGTAGTGAGGCAAAGAAGAACCAGCCTCAAAACAAAAGGAATAATCCTGCAGCAAGTAAGAGAGCTGCAGAACTTACTGCTAGAAGATACTGTTAATGGTAAAAGATTTTTGTGGATTCAGCTGGAGACAGAAGGCCTCATCAGAGTGCTGTTAAGTGTGTAGAAACTGCAGTCAGTTCAGGATGTCCCAAATGAAAACAGGTGGGAAGTGGAAAATAGAATAAATGCTTGCTTTATTCCTTCTCTTCTCTTCTCTTCTCTTCTCTTAGCATCTGCTTATGGCTATGGTTTTACATAAGATACTGGGACAGATGGACTTTTGCTCTGACCTAGTATTGCTAGTCTTAGGTACCAGAAACTGGTTAAATTATATTATATTTAAATACACATCACTAGTCCTTATCTCCATCTGTATTTGCACTACCAAGCAAGCTATTCTGGTAGAATTTGACTTTCAGTTTGCCTAGCCTTCCATTTGCAAGGTACTTATTTTTATTGGTGGATCAGTACAGTTTAAAAAATTTGTGTTCTTTGACAAAGCATCAAAAGGTTAATTTTATTAAATGTTGTTGAGAATTACAATACCGTAGGAGACTATGTAGAAAACCTGTATTTCTTAGACATCCACCTCAAGATTAGGAAGAAGTTCAGCTTCAACATGCTTACCTGGTATTTTTCCATGAATCTCTTTCAGAAGATTTTTTTATGTACATAGGGTAGGAGATGACCCTCAATGTAAAACATCCATTTCTTATGCCAACAGCTTAAAGATGTCTGCCAGAGTATCTGTAGTAATTAATTCCTGAACACAGGTGATGATAATTTTCTTGCGCTGATTCACCTTAAGGCTAAGTCAAAAATTATTTTCTGATTTGTAATGTGTGGTTGGATATGTGTAGAAACTCAGACTTGTTAAATTTACCTTTAAATGAGCAAGGTAAGTTGAATGTTGTGAGGAACTTAAATTTAAATAGTCACAATAACACACATACTGTTCAAGTGCCTGTTGGAGAGTCTGAACATGCATCTCTGTTAGCTGCTCTACAGGTACTTTGAATATGAGTCGCTCTCTGATCCTGCAACCATATGCGGGATCTTTATGCTGCAAGTAAAACTCTTAGGATCTGCAAGTAAGATATTTACTTCAACCTCATAGTGGTAATCCCTGCACATAGGTTTCCATCTCGTGTAATGCTAGCATTTAAAAGCCTGGGGACATAAAAATTCATATGTATCATGAGAGGCTTGAGTTGTATCTTCGTCATCTGACATATTTCCTCAGTAGTGAAAACTCATCTGAAATTAATTTTTTTTTTGATATGTCGATGAGTAGTCTTTCTGTTTGATTTTTGTATTTAGAACTAGGATTAGGAATAGACTCTGATTAGGAAAAAATATGTAAATGTGGTGCGTAGCTGCAGTTGCCATATTGGATTTAAGAGGAGTAGATGGAAGATGTCAAGGAATTTGCTTAAAATAGATAGGAGCCTGCTTGTTTGAGGCTATTGGTAGGCTATTGGTGAACAAAAGGATGCAAAGCATACATAATGAAAATTTTAGGGTGGGTTTTTTTGTTGGTGTTTTTTTGACTGGTGCCTCTGTTTTGAAGCAGTAGATATGTCTGTCAGAAAATAAGTAGGTTTCTGAATGTAGCTTAGTATATTGATGTAGTTTGATGTGAAAACAAAAATTATTTTTATGCTAATAGTTAACTTTGAATTTCATAATTTTGAATTTCATGGTACTTCATGCTGAAATTTTATTCTAGAGCATTTTATAGATTCTGCATGTTCTTTAAAATGCATTAACTTATTCTACTTTATGCACTGGTTATTACATAAATCAAAACCAAGATGCAGATATTTCAGTTTCTGAGAATCTCATGAAAATTTGAAATAATGTGTTTTAAATAACTCGTTACTATTTATTCTTATAATTTTGGAACTGTATATCAACATAAAATTTTAAACCAACCCAAAGTACTGGCTTTACCTGATTGTACTTTGATTTGCAAAATAGCATTATATGTAATTTTATTACAGTCTAAGCAGATATTCCCCAGAATTATTTTTTCCAGAAAGCATTTTGTAGAGCTGCTTTATCAATGTCTTATGTACATGATTTGAAATTTAAATTTAAGCATTTAAAATGCTTAAATGCATTTATTATTTATGATTTGAGTTTTATTTCAACGTAAGCGTATTGCTGTGTGTATTCAACAGTTCTGCTGCTAAATGAAGTAAGCATATACTTAGCTTGCTGTGCAGATACATGGGCACAGGTGGACATCTTGGTAGTATGCACCATGCAGTGAAACACATGGCGCTACACAACATGGGGCAAAGAGCACGCAGTTTGAATTAGAAGTCATTTTATGGATACCTTGTAAATTTGTGCTTGTTCATATATGGGCTGTAATTACTAAAAAGGGTGTACATGTTTTTATATTGAACATTTGTGACACACACATCTCTAATGTAGTTGTCCTTACTGTGTGGAGAGAGGCAGTATTGTATGAGCCTGTTGATGTCAATATTTTAATAATTTATCTTTATAACTGCTTTTGTCTATATTTATAGTAACATTGGCACCCTGTGTACAGAAGATACAATCAATGCTGAAAGGAAACTTGCATCCATCTGGAAGCAATAAACTTTTCTAAAAGACTGCACAGTGTTACTTAATCCTGTGATTTCTTACTGTGAGTTAAATTAAGGTTTGGTTCAGTTGTGTCACATCGTATTGGTATCAAATCTTTTGTGAGAGCTTTGTCATAGCATTAGGCTACAAACAAAATTTTAAAATTGATGAAAGTCTGAGAATGTAATTTCCTCAGTCACAGGATTATACATTGCTGCAAATGTATTCAATTTCATATAATAACAGTAATTGTAATACTAGATAGCTTCTGGAGTATTGCATTTTGTAAGCTTTATGTGAGGGGCTAATTTTTATACAGCGCAACTGACTAAATATACCCTAAATTTTGCATCATGGTCTAAGTAGTTTTTGTACTGTCTATATATATTGTGTAGTATAAAGTATATTTTTCATAGGCTGAAATATTTTGCAAAGTTAGAGAAATACAAACAGATCACCTAAGAGGAAGGGCAAAACCCCATATGTATTATGAAGATCATTTAACAGAAGGCTGTGGGGTTTTTTGTTGCCTTTCTTTTAAGTCTGTTACAAGCATAGTGTACATGAACAGAATAGGATTCATTCATCCCTGCAGGCAAAGTGGTGTAGCTTACAGTCTTCCTATTCCTATGTGGCAACTGAGCTGAAGAGCATTGGGGCGAGGGACGGGTTTTATGCTTGTCAGAGGACTCTGGTGGTGCTGTTGCCATCTCTTACCCTTGGGCTAATGTAGAATTTGCAGACAGAATGATACAAAGCATGGCTGAGCTTATGAAGAAAGCTCCTGAAAAAATCGACCATAGATCAACAAGGCTAAAGCCAAATGTGTACCTATTGACCAATAAGAAGTTCATTGATGAGCTTATCTAGTAGCTGATAGCTGTAGTTCAATACCTAAAAGCATGAATTGCTAATATATGTGAATTACCAATAGCTTAGGGAAGGAAATTGTCTTTTGTTCAGAATGGGATGTGTCTGCTCTTTTTTCCTCCTGAAGAAAATGGTTTCTTGAAAATTGCTTCAAGAAAAGACTAAAATGCAGATGTTTGAGGCATGTTGAGTTTCCTGAGACACTGATATTTAGCAGTATGGATGGTTTCTAAATCTGTGCTTGAGGGTGAAGCAAATCTTGTGCCAGTAAAAGCCCAAGCAGAGCTAATTACTGACATGTAGCTATCCAAACTCAGTGATGTTGTATGGCCATATGAGGCTATTTGATTCCCCACTTCCTCCTGTTTTCTGAAATGACAGAAGTAATTGGCATGATTATGAAATAAATTAGTAGGTACAAAACAGTGTATACGTGTGATATTTTCTGAAGGACCGTAAAATTAAGCTCATGTTTCCTCTTTGGGAATTCTTTACTATCTTTCAGCTTTGCTAACCCATTGCATCAAATCAGGTAAGCCATCAGATCCCAGTCATCTGCTCTATTTCAGAAAACTCTCTCTCTAAATGAATTCCATTATACGGTGATTGCATTATTGGTCTATGTAAGACTAGTCATTTAATCTGATGATTATGTGTGCAGAGGTTTTACAAAATGATGAAAATCATTGATGTTTGTTATGCCATTGTTACTCTAAAGTTTGTTACGTATCTCCTTTCACTTATTACATGAAATGTCCCAAAGTTTCAGGCACTTAAGAAAAGGTTTGCTGCTCCTTTCCCTATCATATTATAAAATTAGGCGCTGTGTGAGCCATACCCTTTACATAATATATAAAGATTCCTATGGTACGTTTATTTTCAGTGACCTCTTTCTTGGTGTGGTGTTAATGAGCAAGTGTAACTATTAAAAAGCAAAGCCTTTACTTCAGATTCAGATTCAGAATCTGCCATTAGGCTTTAATTAATAAGCAAGGTACTTCACTGATCTAAAACAGAGGTGGAACAAGACACTAATGAAAGCTTGATGGATAGATGTCTAATGAACTTTCTTAGATGGAGGACTTTGTCCATGACCTTCTGGACATCATGGAGACCCAGGACGCTGGATGCAGGTGTCACTCCTGAGATATGGTCACACTCAGAAGGGAAGCCCCCTCCAGGGCGAGTCATCTCTGGCAAAGATGACCTCTCTACTGCACTAAACTCTGCCCTTATGGTATGGGATTAATTGAACTGTTCCCATGTTTGCTGTGTCAATTGCCAGCATCATCTTTCATTCAGCCAGAACTAGGCAGTTTGGCAGTGGCTGTATATATATATATATATTTTTTAATTTGGTCAGAAATTTGCCTATTGTCATCTTTTAAAGATGTAGTTAAACTTAACCAGATTTTAAGTCCTTGAGTATGGTCCAGATCAGGACTTCAAGATCTACACCAACAGTCCCCTGATGCTGCTCTTCCTGCAGTTGCTGTGATGATATGAGGCTGGGCAGAGGGATACGCATCTGCAATAGCCCTCTCAGTTTGATTAGGATGTTCAGAAGAATGAGGATTACTTTTTAAAAGATATAGTGGAGAACATGGACTGGAATCAGCTAGTCAAGGGGTCTTGTGGGAAGGAGCCATTTGAAACATGGAGACAGACAAGAGGGGAAGCTGAAAGGTAGGTGGTTGCAGTTTTAGATGTGTTTACCCATGCTGTGTTTGTAGCAAAATTGTCAAGAAGTACCCTGAGCAGAGAATGGAAAAACTTTTTACTTCTTGTAGAATGTATTGAAACTTGTGCAACACTGCTAAAGCTGTTTTTTTTTTTATTGTTGTGTTTATCACAGTTTGTCTTTTTTGTTAATTGTAAGAATTCCTAAACAGAGAAATAAAATAACATAATTTCTGTTATCTAATATAAGCTTTTATCCCATGATCTGGGATTTGCATTGGAAAATTATTGTGGGTATATTTTTTATTTGTTTTGGCTGGGATCGAGTTGAAAAATTGGAGCCTGAAGTACAGAATTGTTCGAGTATTTTTTTTTGGTATATCAATTATTCTTCATAATAATCTTATTTTTCAGATATGGCTATCTGTGATAGTAGTTTCAAGTAAGATGACTTTTCTTAGCTGGAATAGGGAGTAATGCCTTTCATTACTGTAAAATAGTATGCAACTTCCTACCCAGCAAAATTAACTTAATGTGCTATTTTAGATTTGTAAAGTGGAGTTTTATTCCAAGATCTGTAATTTTTTTTGAATTGATAAGATGTAAATGAGTTCTAAAAAATGAAGAGAAACCATTCTGCATCTTTCCCCATTCTTGGTGATCTGTGTTTCTGTGAGCTTTGGGGCAATTGGAAATGAAAATGCACAGCAGATTGGCTCAAACCATCTTGACTTCCTGATGATGAAAGGAGACAGTCCCAGTCCTTCCTTCTTCCCGGCTGTGTATTTTCTTATCACTTTAAAGCATCTCTATTTTCGTATGACTTATGTTGAACTCATTATATTAAACAACTTCTCAAAAGACTAAGCCAGGGAAAAAAAAAGAAAAAAAAGAAAAGGTCGGTTTCTGTTGCTTTAGGGAGTTGAATTGACTCAGCTTGGTTTTGCCAAGTGCCAAACACAAGGAAAAGGGCTGGACTACACCATTGTGGGAGTGAGTGAGGGTAGGTGCCTGCGTTGGAAGAGGGATTAGCGACAAGGTATTGCATTGGCTTGGCAAAATACATCACTTCACCCTCAGAGTCTCTAGAGAAGGAGAATGAAAATTGGTTGTACTCCTGTCACATGTTTTTAAGCTCAGATTTCTGCCCTGGAGGAATACAGCTGTTGCTTTATGTGAATAGCTGCCATTAAAAGACAAAGTTAGTAGTTACAACTTGCTTTTACTCTCCAGCTCTGGAGGAACTGAGATGCGTCTCTTCAGTACTTTGTGGTACATTCTGAACTCTTCGCTGTTCTGGAGGAGGTCATTACACACAGCCTGAGAAAAAATTTTCTAGACTAGGGCCTTGGTTGTATTACGCTTCTCTTACAACACTATTTAAAAAGGCTCGAGTATCATAAAATCATGGAATCTTAGAATGTTAGTAGTGTTAGAGTAGGGTAGAGGTAATCTTCAAAGAAAAAACAGCCCCTTCCCAGCCTGGCCCTCGCTGGACATTCTTCTCCTCACCTTATGGTTTGATACTTTTGGCAAGTAGAAAGTGCAATTTTACTTTCTCTGCTTGCAGAAGAGAGTAAGAGGCATAGCATCAAATTTTGCCAAAGGTGCTTCATGACCTGTCTTTTAGAAAGAAAGAACAACCAACTTTGAAAATTCAAATGGTATGAAAACAGCTTTTCTGTCTCATGTTTAAAGTCTTTTAATTAATGTTATATATCCTGAGAAGCTACAGAGTGATTCTCAGGTCTTCTGGGAAAAATGGTCATAGTTGCTCCTCTATATTTCTCATTGCCAGTCTTTCTTAATCAAAGTTATAGCTGAAAAATGTGAAGGTTTTATGATTCTTGCATGTTTATCCTGATGGTTTGCAGTCTATAGTATGGGGAAAAAATGGGCTTAATAGTGAATGAGTTAATATTTGCTGTTCTACATTCATTAGACATGGTCATATTAAATGTTCCTAAGCCTAAATTTGTAGACATATTGTCCAAACTGATTTAATTTTTGATTTTTTTATTTCTTCATTTTATATTAATACAGTTATATTTTATTGTATGTCCTGGATAGTTATTTTGAAAATAATCTTCATACAGTGTAGGATGATCTCTAATCCATTCTTTAATAACTGCAGTCGATCACTGTATTTTCTTTAGTATAGTTCTGATGATTTTTATTTCTAATTATTTCTGTTATGTTACACTGCACTTAGCTATAGCAATCAACTATTAATGAAGTAAACTTTGAGAGCATAATGGGACAGAGAGCCTAAATTTATAAGAGATTTATTTATTAAATGTAGTTAGGTTGAGCTAGATGTCTTGTCAATGGTCATAGGAAGAATTTATGACCAAGGGAGTATAACACGTTTTCTTTCGTGTCCAGTTCTCATACTAGAATTATATGGTCACGTTTCATGTGTATTTTCTACCATTTTCCATGTACTCCAGATATTTATTATGGGAATGAAGTCCTCAAATGCCACTTCTAGATATTGGGCCTCTATGGTAGGAAAACAGTCCACTAAGTGTTTTGTTGTTGAAGTGTTGGTGTTTATATTTTAATAAAACACTTCTATTTACAAACTGTTCTGTTTTTCAATAGTACTGCTTTTTTTCTCTGTGTATGTTTTCATCAGTTTTGCTGTAAACATGAGATAATCTATTTGTTTAAAGCCTAATTTAATACTCTTAACTAATTAAAATTTGGTTTGTTATTTACAGTTAAACTGCATTGGAGTGTATTAGTCCCTCACCCTTTGATTTAGCCCAGTGTGGTATGTTTAGACATAATTGTTCATTGAGTAAGAGATTAGACTAACATAAATAAAAAAAATGTAGGATAGTCTCATTGCTTGAAGTCAGTGAGAGGATAAAGAGGGGCATAAAACTTCCTAGAAATTCATATACCCAGGCAGGCTTTTTTTCAGGCTGTATTTGGGGGGAAAAAAAAAAGTGGACATGTGCAGAAACTGTGAGTACAATTAGCGTCAAGCAGATAAATCCAACTCTAATCCTGTTTACGCTCTACATCAGACAGATGTGCTGAGATTGATTTAGACAAGCCCTTGGCTTATAGTAATTTTTTTTTTTTTAAGTGCCATATATTCTGATTTTGTTAGATCTTTGTTAAATGTTAAGTGCTGTTAGTTTTACTCTTCCTTAACGCCTGTAACCTACTTTATGCAGGTTTCCTTTCTGCTCTCATGATGACAGGGCAGCCTGGTAGAAGAGATTATCTTTATTCCTTGTAATTAAATTGACTTTTTTTTTCAGAAGATACAACAATGGGAAGTGGGTACTGAATTAAATAAATAGCATGATATCCAATAGATGTATACTTAAATCTCTTGCAAGAACAGATGGTACCCAATATCTTTCTAAGTAATGTGAGAGGACGGTTAATGTCCTGAAACAGCTAGCAATAACTAATATGATACTAACAAAAAACCTAGTTGTTTTCAAGTTTAAAAAGTGTCTAATCCAGTATATACTTCACTTTAAAACCTGGTTGTTCTCACATGCTAGAAATATTTTGTAAGTGTAGCTCATGATTTAAATTTTGTTTATCTAAATTGTTTTATAAAATTTTACTGCATTTGTGATGATCTTATTTTCAGTAAAAGCAGAAGAGGAAAATTACAGAATATACCTAAGGACTTTTATGCAGATTTGTGTTCAACTTTAGTAAAAATTGGCTGTCCTAATCCTGCTAGCTAGTTTAATATTGCCTCTACAATTTAAAAATGTATGGCTGATGCTTTTGTATGATTCAGTATTCCTACAGTTTATATGCTTCTTCAAGCTGTATCTGGAAATGTTTTCTAGTAGAACAACTAGAGTAAAATATTATTTTGAAAGTGTAGTGCTGCCTAGTAAGAATATATTACTTTAATATTGAAAAGTTTGAATATGCATCTGATCAACACAAGAATTTGATAAATGCAGAGTAAGAGGAAGCTGTAAAAGCAAATAAAAATCTGTGTGAAATAGTAGCATGAAAAGAAAAGACAAGATAAGCCTTATCTGGCTTGTGACTAAGTATAATTCTATGAAAGCTAATGGGAGAATAAAAAGTATTTTAACAGGTCTTCATATTACTTGATTTATGCAGGACAAATACGTTAGTATTTGTAATTTATTTGTGAAGAATTTGCATAATATTATCATAACAGAATTTGTTATATTCTCAGCAAAACTAATAGTTTAATCCAAAATGTTGTTTGGTTAAAGATATTTTAAAAGCAAATCCATTTAGCGTATTTTTATTGGTCTGAGTGAATAAATGCTGCAGCTTGGTTGTTGATGCAGAACAGTTTTATTTTGCATGTCTTTATGTTTACCCATTTTCCCAAAACATTGAGTTTGAGTGCTGGAATTTTCAGTGTTCTGTATGTCTAACAGTGAGACTTTCTGGGAAAAGATAAGCAGACCTCATCAAAGACGTTGTTTTGAAAATAAAAAAATCTTAAATAGAGGTATTAAACTATGTAGTTGTAGATAAGTGATTCAGGATATCACAAATGTTTCATTTAAGGCCTATAAAGAGTCTTTAGCCCCAAGTGTTCTGAAGAACATACAGGAAGAACAATATAAAGTTTGAAAAAAATTAAGATCTCCGGTTTGGTAATGTTAGTATTAAGGTTGCTTGTACAATGTCTACTCTCTCTTTGAGTGTGCAAAAGCATAGTTCAAATGGAATCAGGGCTTTTTTTCCCCTCAGTCCTCTGGTTTCCTTCTATATATCTTACAAAAAATACTTTCACAGCTGTCATTACAGTACTTTAGGTGTTTTTTTTGTTCCCTATCATTTGGTGAGTTTCCTCCTGTTTATTTGCTGTGTATTTCTGAAAATCTGGACTACACACGATTTCTAGTGTACTATCTCAGTGCACACAAATATTTACTTATCACAGTATTCCTGCTAAGAATGGAATTATTTTAGTCCAGTTTTACACCTTAGTAGCTGACATATGGAGAATTAAGATGGTAAAATGTAACAAGTTGGAAAAATATGTGGGAAGTATAATAAGGTTATGCTTCTATCTGCAGAAAGTTATTTGGTATGGAACAGGGTTGCTTGAGAATTGTCAGGAGATGCAACACTGACTTGAGCTTTAGCTCTGTCACCATTACTGAGGTGCAATGTGCCAGGTTTTCTGGATAGAAAGATGATCACTGCATACTCTGGTTCAAGAAATGATGTTGAGCAATGCCAGCCTCAAACTGTTACAAGAATTGATGGGGGCTGCTTTTTCCTGCTCAGAAAAGGGATGGCTTCCTGAAGCCCTCAACTTCATGTGATGTAATGGAGTAGGTGACACTTGACTTTGCAGTCTCAGCTGCAATGCTGTCCATCTTTCCTAGCAAGACATTTAAAATAGACTTTCGCAGCTTCTCCTGGCACAGTACGATGTGCAGCAACTGTTAATCAGAATCCATTCAGGCTTTCGCTATTGAGAAACCACTTGACTGAGCTATTGCTAGATTTGGAAGATAGTTTCTGGTTTCTCGCTTGGGTCATAACACACCGTGTGATCTATGATTTGGGAGAATGCAACTGCTACGATTTAAGAGAATACGATGAAGAATTTGCTTTTTGAATTCAAATACAAAAAAGTGATTCGCTCTTCTTAGAGTCTACAATCTTATTAATTTTTTTCTAATAGAAAAGGGATTAAATAACCTCTTTGAAACTGTGTTATTTGTATAGCTGGATACCTAGCCTAAATAACAGCAAGTTGGTAAAATACAAGACCAGTGATTGAGGCAAATGATATGCAAATAAGTTTCAATATGGGCAGGAGCAACAAGTGAAGCTAGATACGAAGCCATAACAGTATTTTTTTTTTTTAGATCTTACTCCTAATCATACTGATAAAACTTTTTTTTTTCTTTTTTTCTTCCTCCCCTCCGCCCGCACAGGTGATTCCAGCACAGCTTTACAAGCTCAAGAGGAAATTATTGAAATGAAAGATGTATTTTCAGTAAAACTGAAACGTCGTCGTTTTGCAGGGCAGAAAAAAGGTGGTACTTTGTTGGGTATCACAATTTTTAAATGCTTGAATAAAGAAGAGAATAAACTGACAGACTGTGCTATCCATTTAAATAACTTAAGTGAAGATCATTGTCATTCATGGTTTAAACACCTAAAGGAAATTTTGAATGGTAAGCATTTAATTGGGGTTGGTGTAATTATTTCAGACTTGTTTCTGTTGGCAATGCAAGTCAAATGAATCTTAGAAAGCTATTTTTCTTGTAGAAATTAAGACACATGAATAGTATTGCTGGAAGATGTTTTAAGTTTTACGTGATGAAGTATAAAATTTAGGAAAGGGACAATAATTGGCTATTGCATCTGTAAAAATTTAGCAAACTGATGCTATTTTCTGGAAGTGTTTTGGAGACTACTGAAAATAAGTAGCTTCATTCTGACTGAAGAGTCTTCTGGGAAATATGTTTCTTAAAGAAATAAATATTTTGTTGATGTTTTCACTCAGAATTGCAGCAGATCTGATGGTTCTACAGTTGTTGCCATCCTGGGAGCTCTTCAGGGACTTCCTAGTGACTGTTCAGGACCTCATCCGAGACCTAGATAGGACAGGCTTTTGTCTTCATAAATTCACAGGTGGAAATGCTCTTAAGGTTCTGTAGGACTCTTGTATATTTTGTTACAAAATATATTGACGCTAGCTATTGATGAGAGATAATCCTTCATTTTAAAAATATCTTTCTGTGCTTTCCTGGGCTAATGCCAGTTTCAGGATGCTTTGTTTAACCCGTGATAGTTACATTTTATTTTTCTGTGGAAGCTGTATCAAAATTAAGAAAAAAGTATTCACCTCTTAGGGAAAAAATTCTGCAACTAATCAAAGCCTTTCACTGTAATCTAATACCATCAATATTGGAAAGATGCAAAATATAGCACACTTGTTATTTAAAAAATCCACCACAAACCAAACTCTGATTTAGTTCCAAAATGTGTCAGTTAATAGACCGTAGCAAATGAGTTTGTTCATTACAGAAGAAAAAACCCCAACTTGTAGTAGACTATTAAAACTCCAGCTGAATTGTTAATACTGAGCCAGAATTCAAATCTTACACAACTGTAGTGTTTGTAATAACATTTCCAATAGTGATTTGTAGTGTACTTCTGGTGTATTGACTTTGTCACAAACAGATATTAGAGAAAGCAAAATAACAGGATTTATTAACAGTGCTTTCTTAAATTGCTTGCTTGCAGTATGCTTTGGCTATTCCAAATAAAAATGTGCATTAAAAAGTGCCTTCCCTTGCCTTTTTTTGAAAGACTTTAACACAAAATATCTAAATCTGCACAAGTGCTGAGATTCTTGCAGATCTCCAGCTACCCATAAAGGCAAGGACATTTGCATAAGGAGCAAATGTCTGTTTTGTTCCCAGATTACCCTCCATCCATCAGGAGCAGTGATACCATATGTTCACAGAAAAAAAGCTGTACTATCTTTTGCTCAGGTTGCCTTGACTTCGAGGTGCAGTCTCTGTTTTATAGCTTTGTAATTGGAAGCCACCTGAACCTGCAAAAGCATTCCCTGCAATGTTGCTGTTTCTAGTTCTTTCTCCAGTTGCAATCTTTCTCCAGAAGTAAAAGCCTTGTGCAGATTTTTCTTGATGTCTAATCAGAATATTTTCCTTCTTTCCTTCTACTTCAGGAATAATCAGGACTCAAAGAGTAAAAAATAACCAAATGCAACCCTGAAAATATAATTTTACTAATGTGTATATTAAGTTCTGTAACTAAAGTAAGTTTGAAGACTGAGTAGATATTTAAACTGCCTTTCTAGCCAGACAATCACCCAAAAAGCAGCAGCCTTTCAGCATTCTGTGTGACAGAGACATATGATCAGTAATTCAAACAGTGGTGATATAATAGTGGTGTAATCCGGGAAAGAAGTCTACTGAGTTAGAAGGTACCGAATATTCATAGAAAGTTCCCTGTGGGCTTCAAGTCTGGACTAGAAGTGTAAAATGCAGATAAGTTCTGTTGGTTCCTCAGTAACTGAGGTCTCAGAAGACCTATTGATAATATCTCTGCTTGAAATAGTGATGGTTTTTTGTGGTTTTTGCCACAGCTTGTTTTCATAATAATGCTGGTGACGTCTTTGTTAATGAACTGAGATTGTCTCTTTTTTGGCTTCCTTATGAACTGCAAAATAAAGTTAAAATTTTGTGCTCCTAAAGTAGTCAAAATTTAAGTGTACATTTTATTTTTGTCTAATCTATATGATCAAAAAGTAATTTTTTTCTGCATTACTTACTTGAAGGGGTTTTTTTTAAGTGCTTTTAGGCCAGAGCATGTTAAAAGCACGTGATTTACCAAAGTAGAGTGCCTGTATGTTTGAGTATGGCTATCAGTAAACATGTACTTTCCTGTGTCAGTATGGCTAAATGCTACTAACAGAAATGCAATTTCTGTTTGTTTACCTTACTCTCTGGCAGGTTTTTAGATTTTTATACATATACAAGTGTATCAGTGATGATATGAGCTAGAGTTTTATCTGTAGATTTCTTTTAATGAAGATTTAATTTTTCTCTGAAATACTGCAGACAGTTTCCCTTTGTGTGTTCTGTGTCTGACACGAATGTTTCTTGCATGTTTTTTTCCATTTGTTTTTACTCTTTTCATAGTGAGTAGCCTCTGTTGCTTTGAATTTGCGGTTGGAGAACTTAAATTTAAAGTCTGATTAGCCTATATTTTTTTATGAAGCCTGTCAGCATGTAAATGAGCACACAGATATATAGTTGTTTAGAATTTAGTTACAGTGTGTGTGTGACAGGGTAACAAAATGTGCACTATCATCTTCCCACTTTTCAGTAAGTTCTTATTTTCCACATAACGTTGCTGCTGTTCAGAGGCATGCCAGCTAGATACAAAGAGCTTGCTCACTGATACCGTGTTCAGGAAAACTGTTTTGTGTATCACACGTTTCTTGAACTGGTGTAAAATAACCACTGCCATCCTAAGGCATGCACCTATGGAGCCTTGGTTCTGGACTGGCTCCTGGAAAGCCCCGAAAGGCAGCTCAGACAGATTCTTGTGTGCTGTTGATACCACGTCAGACCTGTTGTCCACCTGACTCTCAGTGATTTCCATTTGCACATTGCATCTTTTTGAACTGAACTTCCAGGCATGTACAGTGGGGACATACTATGTCAGTGGAATTCACTGTTTAATTGGAAATCCTCCTCAGTGTTTTGTAAAAGGTTAAGACAGGCCGAGAAATGAGAGAAAATATGTAGTTACCAATGCTTATAATTTTTATTTTTTTTATCAATATGACTTTTATTGACAATTGATTTGAAAAAGTTTACTTAAAACCTCTGTAAGCTAACCGAAGATGGTAAATATCGTTAAGAATAAATGACAAAGTAGCAAAAAGATGCATGAAGTGCATTTTATTCTTATCTACTACTCTGTAGTATCTCACACTGGATTTGATATGGATGTCTGAAACTTCATGCATGAAGTTTTAATTAAACCATTAATGTTAAACATTAACTTTGGTTAGTTAATATTAACAGTGGTGTCTCCATAGTTACATTAACAAATCTGTCTCATATTATTAGTTTTACTCATGTATAATATTCTTACTGTTGTAAAAAAAGTATTTATAAATGTATGCAGTAATGACATGGTTCCAGGCTCTTAACTTCTGTAACATAAACCCATTTTGATAAAGCTGAGAACTGAAAGCAGCGCAGATGTATGGCTGAGCATAGCGTCTCTGCTGCCCTATGAGCCTTTGTTTTCAGAACACCCTGATTGACCCACCACCCTTCATGGTTCACTGATTCACTTGATAGATCAAGTTTAAACTAGTGCATATTAGCACATTTGTTAGTACTAGAGGAACAGTTGGCCTTCCTGCTTTAGGCTGCTGGTTCATTTCAAATGGAGCAGCCACAGAAGACAATAAGAGAATACCAGTCAGGAGAACGCCAAAAGGCTGACAGACTGGAATCAGTTGCGAACTGTAGTAAATGGCATTGATTCATTCATGTAGCTGTTGTTTAAAGGAAATTAAAAGATTAGTATTTAATAATACTTTAAAAAAGTTTCACCATATAATTGTGTGAAAGTTTAATTTTTTAATTGTTACTGGATATTCTTTCATCTAACTCAGTTGTTTGGTGCATTATAACATGTCGCCACACTAGGAGTGATAAATAATAATTTTTGTTGTGATCATCCTTTTATGTCGATTGGTAATCATTTGGCATAAACAAAACCACATCAGTAGTGGAACACAGCTCTACTCAAATGCTTTGTTTGTGATACCTATTTCTATAAATAAAATAATTTACTTCTCTAAAAAACTTAATTGATATCCAAGTAGTCATAAAGAGAATATTGTAACGCTTTTATTCTGTGATTTCATTTGGTTCTTGAAAAGCTCACTAGGTCATATGTATTAACTCTGATCTACTTTTCAGCAATAGCCTAATATATATGATTATAAATGCACTTCCTGGTTTAGAATCATTTAATGAATGAATTTTTTGTTAAAAAAAGAAGACTAACAAACAAAAATTCAACTGTTTCCTTAAAAAATCTAGGATTTTTTTCCCACAAATTGAAAAATCTGTATTCTTTTGTCTGCTTACACTTTCTTTTAAAGCTTTATATTGCCACCTGGAGCTTTATATTTTACACTTAAAACTCAGAAACATATAAGTGAGATAGCAGTGTTTGCTTTTTTCCCCTTCGGTTTTCTCATAATGGTGGTTTAGCAGTATTGTAACTCACACTGTCTCAGAAACAGAGTTTATGGCACTTACCACCTTCCTCTACTTCGACAAACTCTACTTTCCTATTCTTTCTCTCTACTTTGTGTGTTT
>NW_009693786.1:0-20000 GCF_000703405.1 Apaloderma vittatum
TTAATTTTTTATCATTTCCTTATAAGTATCTACAGAAAAACGCTAATTCTCCTCTCATATCTATAGAATTACTGACCTATTAATTCAACTTCTGTGAGCATGTGTTTTTTATGCTTTGTAAAATCTAGGTAAATAAATAAGTAAAACCCCAAATGGTTTCTACGGTGTGTTCAAGATCAGCCAGAACCATATTTTGCTTTTTTTCTTGTACTTTCAAACTGAAATACATCATAACTGCTGAGTTCTTTCTTACCTTTTTTCGAACTTTCTCACTTCTTTTGCAGAAAGGTTATAACAAAATACTTCCAATATGCAAACTGATGTTCAATAATTTTTTAAACAAAAGCATCTTAATAGATTTGTATAATTCTGCTACCAATAAATGACCATTTGTGGTCAGAGTCAACAGTTCTTGTAATGTTGTAGGTCATGTATTTTCAGGTATGTGCATCTTGGGAAAAAGCAGTATAAGCTGACACTCAATAATCACCTAAACTTTTCTCCTGGCGCCACTACTTCTGAAGTCTTTGAAACTATTAAGATCCTGTTCTAATGGTTACCCTTCCCAATAGAACCATAATTCTGCCCTTAGCAACAGCAGACAATGACAATGGACAAATGACAGCAAGAGCTCCTTGGGATGAGTGTGGTCCTGTGTGGGACTTGAGAGAGGGAGGTTAGGACAGGACCCAAATATCTGAGCAGAGGGAGGGAGCCCGCAGGGAATGGCAAAATGAGTGGTGGGAAGGGGAACAAAATACGATGTTTCATCACTCCTTGTGATGGAAAGAGTAAGTGTGGTCACACTGGAGAAAGCATGTGATAAATTGGAGTTGGAAGGTACCAGCTGTGAAAGGTGTATGTTGGAAGACTGATGAATGCTAAGGAAAGGGCAATAACGGCGGCTACATCACCTGAGAGTTTAGTAAAATGGTTCCTATCGCTCTCTGTATCCTTTGTGTGAGTTCTTTTTTAAGTTGAAATTTTAACTTTAACATAAATTTGAGTCTGTCCCTGAATGCTTAGGAATCCAAAATCCAGTTGAGTGTTACATGCTTGGACTTTTTTTCCTTCTGTTTCTTATATTCTTCCGTGTTGGTTTTGCATGTCAGGTTCATGAATTGGAGTTGGAAATATTATGTTTGCCATATGCTATCAAACTTTGTTTTTCTTTGTATCAGATCATCTGTATTTGATGCTAACAGCTTTGTTATACCAGAAATTTCTAAACTGTGCCATACAAGAACAGCTGATGGGGTGGAGGGACAGATGTTTGGTCAAATGGTACTGAGCCTTTCTTGCACTTCAAAGGAGCTCAGTGGAGATAGAATGTGACTGTAGAGTATAGTTCTGTTTTTCTAATCTGAGTAATTTGAATATTTGCTATAGTTTATTAAGAGATTGGGAGAGCAAATGACCTGTATGAGCAGAAATTGAAAAGTGATTCGTTAGATAATCTTTCTCTTACTGTGGAGTTTACCCTGTACAGATAGAAACCTCTGAATTAAGTTCATATTGCCAATATGTGCCCCATGGAAGAGATGTTACAACATTCTGTAATATAAATTAATTCCTTTTGATATTTTATTTGTTACCTTCTTTCTTTGGATCTTCACTTCCATTTCGTTCAAATGAAAAGCGAGATAACTTTGGAATTTAATCTTTGCCCTAATATTTAGATCTGAACCTCTTTCTTCTTATGTATGAATGCTTATTTTGTTGCTATTTAAATAAAAAGAAGTAGCATGTAAGCAGTAAGCATCAAGGTTTATTAAGTGTGAAGATCTTAGATGTACATTAAACTCCCTGAACTGCCGATCTTCAGAAACTGGCAGCAGCTACTGAAATGAGACTCATTCCATCCCTGCTCTCTTCCTTAAGATTTCCCCTTGTTATCCATTAATGGCCGCTATAGGAGGCAGCACAAGTCCTGGACTAATTGAAGCTTTGACTGATGCAGCAGTTTTTCTGCAGGCTTACATAAAGTGAAGTTTTCCTTACGGTTCACACTACATTGTCTTGACAGTGAAAATCTAGGCAGCTATAAACAAGATCAATAGAAATGTGTAAGCGTTGTTGGTGACAACATAGGAACAGGGACAAAACAGAAATACTCAGTGAATTTTTTGAGTTTGGACATCAATATTTACTGGGAAATGTGCTACTGCCAGTGTTGGTGTTTCTCATTACTCTTTTTGTTGAATGTTAGTCCACTTAGAGGCAGAATTTCTGCCAGTGCTACAGGTGAGGGGAAAAATAACAAGTTAGCTGAAACCTGTCTATCAGAAAGACACTCCAAATGCCAAATATTTTGTAAATACCAGCATTTTGTATAAATATACTGCCTTTTTGTTACATTGTGTTACAAGACTTAAGACATCTATGTTCTGAAGAAATAAACCAAGTAGTGGAGGAATTGGCATGGCTAGTTTTCATCCAGATGTGTGCATTATAATAATAATATTCTTTCATCCATATATGCACTTTAAGAAACAAATATTGTTTATAAGTATATTTATTGAATGGGTGGACTGAAGAACTCAAATTCAGAGGCAGTATGAAAAGGAGGAGGGGTTTAGTTAGATAAATTATAGGTAGTGGATTAGTCATTGACTTTTATCTCAGGTAGTGTAAAGCAAGAACTGCTAATCATCAGCTTGTGATAAAACTAGAAAATGCCATGTCTGAACATCGGGCTGGTATTTTATCATATTAGCTATTGATTTAACACAGCATGAAACAACAGGTTCTGTCCCAGAAGTGCCTGGTGGGGAACAGTGAAGGTACAGATTTACTCCTTCAATCTGCTGCAAACTTCAAAGCCCAATTGTGACCACTTAACTACACAAATTACTAAACTCAGACATTTTTTTTGTCTTTTTCAGACAAGGCAATGTGTCTTTGTGTAAGTATTCACGATAAAGGAGGGAAGGGAATCCCAGCTCAAACATATCAGGGCAAAATAATAAATTTAGGAAGCACAAGACAGTAAGATCCAACACTCAGTTTTGACTAGGCTGTGTTATACACAAAGTATCTTCGTTTTCCTTTTTATTAGCCAATAGTTTGAACTAATGTACTTATGGTCCAAAATACCTGCACTGAAATACACAGAATGAGAACCATGTGTGTATATTTGTGTGTAAACCATCTTAATTATGCTGGTTTTCTATTTAATTATTTTTTTGCATTAAGCACTATTTCATTTTGTATTCAGTAATGAGGTCGGAAATTATCCTCTGCTACTCTCATTGAACAAGGTTTTTCATATTTATTATGATTAATATTTTTAGGGCTCAACTGAAGTTTTCTTATTCTGTGTATTAAAAAATGTATTGGTATACGAGTGAAAAGATGTCTCTGAGAGAGAGTGTGCGTTCTCAGTGAAAAAAGGACAGTGCCTAAAAATAGATTTTATGCACTAAAAGGTATTTTTGGAAAGGCCTGCTTAAGTTTCTTTGGTTTAAAATAGATCTTATCAGAGCGGCACAAATGTAGATGGGACAATTCAGGTGCCTTGGAAACAGCTCATTCAGCTGCCTTGCCCTCATTCCGAGTGTCCGAAGTGAGATCTCTCTTTATGGCTTCCTTTTGTTTGTACTTTTGGAATTCACAGTGGACAAAAGGTATAACTTATTAACAGAACCCAGCTCTGTAGCAAAATTGTGCTTTTAACCGGAAAGCCTAAAAACCTAACAAATGCCATCTTTGTAGGCCTAATGTGTTATGAGAAATCCAGGATGTGAGAGAACTGAAGAAGAGGGTGGTAGCATTCAGGAATGGCAACAGTTTCAGCCCACTTACAGTTGCTGAGCTCCAAAGGGTCTGGCCAGAGAGTGCAAGTACAGGCTGATAAAGACAATTAAGTAACAGAGGAAGGAAGTAACGCTTGGATGCTTCTTTCTGGGGTAGGAAGGAGCTGGTGGAAAATACCAGCAGATGTCTTGTTACTGTCAGCAACAGGAACCTAGGCTCCAGATGGAAATTCCGGGTGAAACAAAGATATTTTAATGAGTGTTTTATGGTTTGGTTTATCTGAGATATTTATCATCCTTTACCATTAGCTCATTAGTGTGAGCTAATTAGGTGAAAAATCTGAAGCCTCCATAAGACTATTTTTTTCCCTGCTTCACTGTCTTTGGGAGCACTCTCTTTAAAAGTTGACCCTCATAGTATAAACTTCTCCCTTCGGAGGAATATGGCTCCTTATTTTCATTTTCTTCATTCATCTGTCTGTTGGACCAACACACTGGAGTTTATTTGCCATCTCCAAGACTTATGTTAACATTTGTATTAATTTTGAGTCTACCACACAGCACAGTCTTTGGACCACAATACAGTCTAAAGTATATGATCCTCATGTGTAGTTGCCCCTCATCCTTTAAATAGCATGAGTTGGATAAATGAGTCAATAAAGTTGCAGAGGGATAGATATTATAAAGAAAAAAGGAAAGCAAGCTTTTAATAAAAAAACCCCAAACAGTTAGGTGTTGGAGATGAGATGACCAGTGAAGATTTCATAAAGGAAACACTGGAAAAAAGCACTAGGACTTCTCTTTTCCTCTGTTATCCTTATGATATCCCTAAAAGGTAAATTTGAAGATAAACTTGTAGCTCTTACATGTATGCTTGTTATGTGCATATGCCAATTCTAAGTGAAAAAATCTGTTGTAGTTAAATCATATCCAAAATAAGCTTATTTTTGTAGCCTAGTTTTGCCAATCTTTAAACTGAAGTTATTCATATTTAGCAGAGACTTCTAGAACATCAGCTTATATGGCATCACCGACTGACTTCCAGAGTTTGAAGTGACTTTGTAAAATCTGTTTTAGGAGTGAGAGGATTTGATATAGAGACTGAATTGTCTTAAGTGATCCTAATGAGATACTTAAATATTTCTGCAGATGAGTCTGAACATGAAATGAGGACCAATTTATCTGTCAACAATACTGGCTTAATTTTGGCTGTTCCTATTCTTTGCATCCAAGTTATTTTTTTTTATGCCAACACCTAGACATGTCCCTTTTGCCTTCAAGTCCAAGTGTGAACCTATGCTACGAACAACAGTTTACCCCACTTAGACCCCCTACACCTAAATAAATAGTCAAATTGTGGGTTATTTTGAACTCCTGTCAAGCATGGCCTTACAGCTGAGGTATCTTTGTTTTCAAACTGTTGTCTGAGTCCAGGAGAGAGTGTGCTGCCCCCTCTCCAGCCTTGCTTTTGTCTTTTCTTGCGGTGTTGCTGATTGAAGTAACTGTGGTAAATAAGGGTCTGCAAGTTGCAAACCCTTTGTCGACAAATTAGGCAAATACATGCCAACAGTTGTTATACATACAAAGGCAAAGGGCACCAACACCAGCCAACTTTTAATTTAGCAAGGTAGCTTATCAGGCTGGTCCTTGAACACGCACAAGATGGTTCCAGGGAAGCACTTGACTTTTCTGCAAGGTGAATCTGAGGAGAAGTGGACTGGAGTGATCTCATGTGCAATTTGGAAGAATTTCCATTGACTGACTAGGCAAATTGGTTGACTTAGCCAGAAGGAGATGTGTAAAAATAGGTCTTTTTATGCAGTATGATAGTTTAATAATGGTAATTTGAAGAAATAAAAAGAAAGGTGTTGCATGAAGTACTGCAAGTCAGCAGTGCAAAAGGCAGATGTCACTATACTGGCCGACAGAGAGGTTGCAGTTAAATTTGCAGGAATGAATTCTTCATGTGTCAAGTGATATCTGACATATTTTTTTGACATTACCACACATGAGTAAAAAAGGCCAACTGTTGTGCAGATCAACCCAAAGCTGGAAATCACCTTTGAGAAACTGATGAAAGAATAAAGTAGTGTATACATAGGGACCAATATTTGGCAGTAGGGCATGGTAAATCAAACAAGCAAAAAAAATGACTAATTTTTTTTTTTAAAAAGTAATTAATTGATATAAACATCAGGCTAAGGGGAGTTTTTCATTGTTATATTTGAAGAGTGCTATACAAGCCCAAGCAATGCTTATCTGAAGGTTTCCGTGCTTGAATTTATAACTCTTGTCTGTTGTTAAATACTCTTCTGTAGATGTTGTCTTGTTAGATTGGAAGCGATGGTAGTGAATTTTAGAGCATCCTCTAAGAAGGAGGGAGAGGTGGGTTAGTTGCAGACCTTTGCATTTTGAAAAAAACCTTCCCTTTTTTAGGTTATCAAGTTTAAAAGGCAGAGCTCAGGTAGATAAAAGCTGTTTTTTCTAAATACAAATGTCTTCTTCACAATAGAAATTATCCTGTTACTCCTAACAGTGAGTTACTCTTACAGATCACCTGTGCAGTGGTGGCACGTTGTTCAAGCATCAGCCGTGTTGGTGACATGCGTGCTCCACTGGTGATCAGTTTGATGTGGAAGTCGTTTTGTGGACAGAAGCTGCATTTTTCACAACCACCATAATGCTGTGTTGTATCCTAATGGGGGTTTGCTTGACCTTCCTCCCTGTCCTGACCTCCTAATGAAACTAAAAGTGTGTTTGATGATCATTACCAAAAAGAAGATTTATAGACCTGTGAATTCTACTAAAAAAGGGTGATAATATCTCTGTATTAATTTTCCATGAACACTTGAAGTTTGATTTCTCCCCGCTGTCGTAGGAAGCTGACAACATTTGGCGGAGTGGCATAATACAGGTTTTAGGTTGTGCATTTCTCTTTCAGAGTTGCCAGCAATCTTTTTTGTGTGCGTGCAGGGAGGGCAGACAACACCAGGAGTGACTTCGACATTGACTTTTGCCAGCCGATGTGCACCGTTGAATTGATTCTTTCAGTCAGGAGTTTCATAGGGTTTATAGAATAATTTTTATTTCCTTTTGGCCAGAAATGTATTTCTTAAGGAAATGCCTGAAAGTCTAGCATTGCATCAGGTTGTATATTAGCACTCTGTAATCGTTTTCCTGCTTCTGACACACAATCGATGAAAACTAAGCTGCTTTGGAACAGGAAAACTCCTTTTGAATTGGAATCTGAAGTGTTTAGTCTGTTGCTCCTGGATCACTTTTGCAGAGAAATGTAGAAGTTTTGAAAACTCAAGTTTGAACACAATTTCTGAAGGAATTATTTCCTGAAGAAGTGGTTTGTGTTTCTGTTTAAATATAAGATTTTAGATTATTAAGTAGGGCCACTTATTTTTCTTCTAAATTAGTTGAATTAGATCTTTTGCATTTCTGCTCAGCAAGAAATATTTAAATGTCTATTCCGAAAAATGGAGATGAAAGCACACATTCAGTAGTATTTAGCAGTCCATTTGAGGATCGGGTCACTTTTTGTGCCTTGCTTTTAGCAAGAACAATGGCAAAACTGACTACTCTCAAAGAACACGAAATAAAATCTAATTTATTCCTACAAATTATTTCTGGTTATGCTAATTTCACGTATTTATTTACATGTAGAGCAGACACAAACTCTGAAACAGATGCCTGAAGATTTTCTTAAAGCATTTATATATACTAGGAAATCCTAATGAATTTTGTATGAAAACAGATGTTTGTGGATAAATAAGCCTTTTTGTTTGTTTACGCATATTTCACCAAAAAATCTGTTTAATCTGTTCTAAAAGCATTGAGCCCAAGAAATGGAGAGGTTGGGAGCAGAGGATTTGCTGGGCCTTTTGTCTGAAATGCACCTAGGTTTGCTTCTCTGTTTGGGGGGCTGCTTAGCATTTAGGAGGGGCGAAGCTATTCTTTAGTTCAGGTATGAAAACGTGCGGTCCTTTATATTAATTATTTTTGCTGAAAGTGCGTTGGAGTGAGGGGGCAATGGCTAGTTCTGGCCTTCACTAATGGGAACATTTCAGAATGTGGATGGTAATTAAAGAATAGAATGCGGAAAATTAGGCCAAAATTGAATAGAAATGAATGAGTGTGTGTTCTGTTGTGCAGATGTTGGAAAAAGATTATTTTGGGTACCTTTTTCTATCTATATCTTATTTGGTTACCATGTAAAAACTGGTCCTAGACCATGTAGATTGTTTCTCTTCCATTGCCTTTTCTGTTTTTATGTTGTGATGTATCTGTATAGGTAGTAATTTAGCAAAATATCCTGTCTGCCAGGTGCGGGAACTGGCTGATTGTATTGTAATACCAGATCATTACTTAATTCATATGCAACCTAGCCTAGCACATGGAAAGCATTATAAATCTATTTACAGTGTGGCTGGTCTGATGATAACATTGTATTAAATTCCCAGGTGAGGCAATTTAAGCAATTGCTTTGCCATGTGTAGGCCATGGAAATTAACTTCTCATATGCTTTAGTAATAGACGAACTTCATTGGTATGCTGAGATTAGTAGTACAGCAGAATTCTTACAGTCTGGTTACATGTACCCTACTTCACATGTAGAATCATACTGGGGGGGTAGGGGGTTGGTACTGCAGATCACAGATCTTAATTAGTCTAAGCTGAGTTAATTCATTTCAATTCTAATTTAGCTGGGCTTGCCCAGGAACACATCCAGTTCTGTTGGGAAATGTTAAGGCTTGGGTCAAGTAGGCAGATTGTTTAAAGCCAAATTGCCAGACAGAACTGAGCAAGTGTATCTGTTTGAACAAGGCTTTAAGGAAATCACCCAATCAGTATGCAAAAATCCTGTTCATAAACCAAGAGAGATCTGCCTGGAATCAGAAATTCTTCCTTGTCAGAAGGTCTGGGTACTGTAGTACATTTAAAACAGCCCCTGAAACTTTCTCTGTCTTGAAGTTCTTGCAGAAACTAGCTTAACCCTTTGGTGTCGTGTGGTGTGTTCATGTGCACGCTGCATTTGAATGCAGACATGTACACTGAGTTAAAAACACTTGTGTGCTTAGACTTTTTGTCTATATGTATAAATAAAGGGAAATATAAAATACAAGGGGAGCTTATATATATGACAGACCTTTACAGTCAAAAAACCACACAGAGAACCTCTTAAACCTATATTGAGCTGCCCAGAAACGCCTTGGATTACAAACTCTGTAAAGCTTCTGTCTTTTCTAGAAACATACATATAAAGTACCAGTAGACAGTGGTAACTGACAACTAAGACTAAAAATGTTGACAATTTCTTGATTTGCCTGGTTAGCTTATGTATAGAAGTCATTAACTATTTATAAAATGCATTATGAATTGGGTTCCTTCAAACTGTAGCAGAGTGTGTGACATTTCCAGCTCAAACTATCATTCTCGCATTTGGCTAAAGTACATATTTATAAACAGCTGATAGTTATGAACTAGAAGAAAAAATAATTTTAAAATTATGTAAGTATTGACTTTGGATGAGCCTCAACTAGTTTTGATAGCTGCTTTTAAAAGTGTTAGCCAGTATTACTTTAATAAAAATAAGAATAGTATTTCATGATATTGATATTTTGGACAAATCCTGAAAGAACAAATGATCACTTTAGTTCAAAGGCCTTTTCTTTTATATTATTGATTCATGTGGGAGCGAAACTGTGATCAAAAGTAGTATCAAATTATTTATTGATTATGGCAAAGAGTTATACCTAATTGTAGTCAAAGGGTTATTTCTTTTAATATAATTGCTGAATTTCAGATTGTGACAGATTATTGCAATAAAGGAGCAATAATGCAAATACATTTATTAAGTTCAGTGGTGATGATATAAAGGATTATAAAGGACCTCTAGAAATTGTATTGCTATTAACATTTATTTCTTTCCCGTGAAGAATATTCTTTTTCCTTTCTTCCGTATAGGCTCTTATGAATGAGAATATCAGCCAGTTAAATCTTGCAAATAAATCTTGTGTAACCAAGGACCATTTCAGTCCATACATATAATTAGGCTACTTGTTCACTGGAGAACAAGCTCATGATGCATCATCCTCCTCATCTCAGTCTAATAATGATAAATATATTCAACACTAACAATCAATGGGGCTGAGTCATTTTGTGAAATTGGGAGAGACTGTACAGTTGAACTACTAGACCTCAAATAGGAAGATTGAATCTTAATCAGAAAAGAAAATTAGATATTTATTGGTATGTATTTGTAATTTCCTTCCTTGTTTGATGTATATCAAATGAAAATAGGAAAATAATATAATTGAGCAATCTATGCCAATTTGTTGGCTTTTTGGTGAAAAGAGAGGAAAACAAAACCTATCTCCATATGATATTCTTGCACACTGTGGAGTGTTTTAGTCCCCCATAGTGATGAAATGAATAATTTAAACAGGCAGCTCTGATACCACAGCCTGTTTAAAGGTTCTCATTTCCTTTAATGCTGTAGACTACTTTAGCTTGGTTAGTATGAAACTGTGACAGCTGAGATCTCCAAAAGATTTGGCACAATTCAGCTTTTGTAGTAGATCCATGGTATGCTTTGTCCTTGCTACGTACATCTGTAGCTTTAGTATATAACCTAGAGCTGAACATTAGGGACTGAATCGTGAATTGGTAAGCATTGTAACGATGGTGATGGTAGTAAAGGGTGAACTACACGGAATGAAAATCTAAAATGTGTTGCTCTGAGATGAGGCTTACTTTACTGCAAGGTTCCTAGCGTAATGGACGACCCACTTCCAAACTTGTTCGTCACAAAGGCAATGAATTTACCTGTGCTCAGTGTAATTTCTAGTGAGTTGTTTGTTTCCCGTGCCCCAGTCCTAAGCAGGTTTTTTGGCATGATTGTCCAGGCAGGGAAGGTTTCACACACAGAATCACAGAATGTTAGGAGTTGGAAGGGACCTCGAAAGATCGTCTAGTCCAAGCCCCCTGCCAGAGCAGGACCACCCCACCCAGAGGAGGTCACGCAGGAACGCGTCCAGGAGGGATTTGAATGTCTCCAGAGCAGGAGACTCCACAACCTCTCTGGGCAGCCTGTTTGAGGAGGGATTAGTTCTTGCTGAGTTCCTACTGGCAGTGACTCCAACAGCAAAGCACTAGAGAAGTTCCTGCCAGTAAAGGAAGGCCCCACAGCTCAGTTCTTCTGGCTCTTGAGTTTTCTCCTCTGAGGAAATGTAAAACTGGTCATAACAGCACTCAAATATGAAAAGATTGTAGACAATATGTTGAAAATTCTTTATATCTTTTAATGGTGAGTGTAGGAATATTAACTGACTAAGGGGCTGTTATTTGGCCAACAGAGACATTGAAAGCCGGGCTGATACTCTATGATATTCCCTGTTGTTCCACTGAAATCTCTGCTACCTAGGTAATCTTCAGACATTTGCTTTCCATTGCTTGGCACTTGATCTAGTTTAGAGTCAATCTGAGGATCAGTTCATGAGCAAATCTGATGCTCATAAGCTGTGGATAACGACTGTCTGTCATAACCTAACGAATGACTGTTTCAGTTTCGTGGTCTTTCCATGAACTGCTGGAAACCAGCGTTTCCTGGTACTGTACTGTGCCAATGTTTTCCTATACTGTATTTCTTTTGCCCTTTGATTTCTGGTCCTTTCTTGTTAGGCCTTCATAGTCTTAGCAGCATAGAAAATACTTGTTAATTTTCTACATCTTTTAAGTTCGACCAGCTTTGCCAAATGTGTGTTGTTCAGGTTTGTTTGTTGGTTGGTTGGTTGGTTTTTTTAGCGTATGGGAAAAGCTCAGTCTCCTTTCCTGTTTAGCGGCGTCAGTGCAGTGTTATGCTGAGTTCCACATCCAGCTGGCAAATGTCCTTCAGAAAAATGCGTTTGATTCCTACACATGAATTTCCTCAATGCTTCTGGTACTAGCGTATGTGGCCTCTCCTGGTTACCAGCTTATCGGAACTGGGATCACACATTATGTATCTTCAGCTTCTCTGCAGCTGCTTTCATTGCTGAAATGTTGAGGATGTGGCTGTCTTAGAAATGCTAAGGTTTTGCTGTGCAGATCTGTCAAAATACAGCAGCTGAAGAACTTCTAAATAACTTTTACTTGCAGATTTTTTTAAATTTTTTTTTATCAGATAGGTATCCATTAGGGGGCTCTCGAGGTTTAAGATGATCAGCCTTGATGCCAATGGCTTCGGAGCTTTACTTTCTAACCCTTTTTTCTTTTTGTTTTACAGAAAAGGTCACGAATCGCCTACAGTGATGAGGTGCGGAATGAGCTCCTGGGGGATAACGGGAATTCCTCAGAGAACCAGGTAGGATGCTAATCAAGAAGCCCTAGTGGGTGGCTGGAGGGTGAAGGAGGTCACTGGCACACTGGGCTTCTCAAGCTGCTCCTTAACAGCATTAGCAACAACTCATGTGGAAGTGATACTGTTTAATGCAAAGCTGGGGTCTTAATCAACTTCAAAATGTTTCTTGGAGATCTTACATTTAACCCTTTAACTTGTGATCACTGTCTGCTATCTTAAAAAGAAATCTTTTCTTCTCTTTTCTTTATTATTTAGTACTTAAGAAATAACTTGAAACGCGCTGTTTGCCGGCAAAGCCAAGGTCTTCACCTCAAACACATGTAAAAGGAATAGAAAAAGTACATAATGCAGCTTTGATAATAATGCAGTATAATTAAATCAACACTAGCAGGCAAAACAAATGAAAGTGCGCTCTCAGAATTAGGCAGTAACCCACTCAGTTTCCTTGTGTGATTCCTTCCCTAAACAGATTTTCTCTCCTTGTACCAAAAATACAAGTTGTACTAATAAGAGTGTGCTTTCATAATGCATCTTGTACCAGAATGCAGAGTGCTATCCATCTCTTTTAATAAAGGAGAGCTTGATAATCCTGAGGCTTTTTTAAAGTGCTATACTCGTGGTGTTGTTGTGGACACTACAGTGAGGATTCTGATAGACAGCTGAAAATTGTAATGGCAACATTATATTCAGGGGACTCTGGCCCACCTGTTACTATTTCTTTTGGTACTGAAACTTGTTTAACAATGTCTATCTGAAAGCAGAATATTTTTTGTCTTACTGAAAATCATGTCAACTGTAATCAAAGTTGTGCATTTTGAAGTAGAAGTTAGTTGGAAGTTTTCTTAAATATCAGATTTCCTTTTCTGACCAGATAGAATTTAAGTTATTTTGGTCATTAATTGGGAAAATTGTTTTAAGTGTTTGCTTGATAAATGCAATATTAAATAAAGAAATGGATCAGAACCATGTTCTGACATTTTTAGTACCCTCTACCCTCAGTATAAGCTCAGTTCCACTAAGGACAGAAAATAAGAAATACTTGGAGACTTATCCCACTACAAGGAATTTTAAAACACAGGCCCCTTAAGACTTAACCTTATACTTTATTTTAAGTGTGCTGTATGAATTTCAAACTCTGTAATAGACTTTAATACATGCATTAATAAAATTATACACAGAATACAGTTTATTCACAGGATACAATTTGACTGTAGACATAAGTATAGTGTATAGCAGCATCTATGTGAAGAATTAAATTTAAAAGATATTAGTCTTTATATTTTACAGCAAGGGGAGATTCCAAAATTTGAATAAAATAAAGATTGTTAAGAGAGTTTTTTAACTCTAATAAATTTATGGAAACGGTGATTTTACAGCAAAGAGTCTGCATGTCACGATCATGAACTCAGTCCTGTGAAAGTGTTAAGTTTCTCATTTTATTTCTTCCAAGGCGCTGCTATTTTTACATTTCAAGAAAAAAATTTTGTGAATTCAGACATAAAAGGGCAATTGTGATAAGAAGCTTTACTTATAACAGAATATCTTATATGTAGGGAAGAGATAAAATATTTTATTTTCACTTTTTAAGGAATGGTTAAAAAACTGGTTCATGTGCACTTTTTATGAATTATAGTCTTTTTTCTAAACCTGATGGAAGAAAGATGATCCCATCTCAAGGAACCAGATGATACTTCAACCATTTGTCAGCATGAGTGGTTTTTTTCCAAATGACCACTCCTTAAATGGGAGAAAATTTTGGCCAGTAAAGGAGTTTTATGTAGTCCTTTAAATAATCAAAACCCTTTTATATAAACCAACCTAAAATTGTTACCCGTACACGTTTGAAAATTTTGCATTTCTTTCTTCTCTTCCTTGGAAAATGTTATGAAATATCACCATGAAGGAGTTGCCTAACTTCTTTTAAATATGTGATTGCCAGTATTTTTTTTAAAGAATATTACTTATTGTGTTGTTTCAATCTTGCAATCTCTTTGTCTTATGAAACATCTTTATTTATGTTTGTACTTATCTTACATGCAGTGCAAGCAATACAAGCAGTTACTGCATGAGCTTCAGTCTGATGTTGAGCTTATCGGAATGTACAGCTATCCAAATCGAGTGTAAGGTTTGGGTACTTACCATTCACTGAACATGTTTTATTGAGTTATTTTTTTTAACTCAGTAACCCCAAGTCTAATACACTTTCACTCTTATATGTTATTATATCAATAGAAAACTTGGACTATATGATGACAGGATGCTCAGGTATAACTTACAGCCATACAAAAATATCTGAAGATGTTTCAAATTCTTGGTTTCATTTTGGTTGGAAATAAATTTGTTTTCATTTTTTTCTTTTCATGGAAATAAACACAAGTGGATGAACTGACCCTAATATTGTTGGACTTCTCAGTTAGTGTGCATTAGGTTAAATCAGATAAACTGAAGAATGGTGGGTTTGTTTTCCCCAGTTCAGCCACCAAACTGTAAGGAGAAGAGAGGAGGGATTCTTCTTCTAACATAGGAGTTGTTCAAAACAATTACCAGCCCAAAATTGCTTCTGTACCTGTCCACAAATATGGTTTAAAATGTGCCAGTAGAAATGCTGAATGTCTTGTTAGACTGGGGTCTACCCAATGGAAATGAGAGATGAGCTGCATGTTTTAGGTGTGGTCTTTGTCATCATGATAAACATTTGCACACTGGTTTTGCTGGAAGGAACTTGATGTGTACTGGCTGGTGGGACCATACTAAGTATCTAGAAATAATTGGGGCACTATTAGAAAAAACCCAACAATTTGAGTCTTTCCTTTCTTCAACTTGTTTTTTCAGTTGAGTTTTAAAGGTACAGTTACAGCAAACCACAGCTGAGTTACAAGCTGTAATGAATAAGGTATGAGTTTCCAGTTGTTCTCCCAAGAAGGAAGATATAAGTACAAAGAGCCGATTGAACAATTATCAAATGACGATTTATCTTTCATCTTCTTCATTTTTCCAAAATGTCACCTGTAAGTAGGAGTCATCACGTGTAGCCAGCAAGAACTTAGAATAGTTGCCTTAGAATACTAAGATTTAACTAATTTTTCCGCGTAAAGAATACAGAAACTTCTTACAATAAGTCATACGTATCCTAGAATTCTGCTATTCAAAGTATCTTTTGAAATAAATACACCTCTGTTTAGTGAGACAGGGAGTGATACAGTGCTCTTAATGCACTTAGAGTTTAGTAAAGTCATTGCTTAGTATACATTAATTTCTTCTTAATCTGAGTCATGTGGAAGTAGTCAGAAGAGGCACATACAGAGGTTGAACATCAAGAGATGTCCTTTCTTGCAACAAAAACCCCCACCTCTCAACCCCAAACCCCAAAACCTGCTGTGTTCATTGGGTTGTTATTTGTTTTCCAGGAGTGTTCTCAAATGAGCTCTGTTACTTTCAAGTCTTGCTTGTCATTCTGGCCACCAGCGTTGATCAGATCCCTTGGAAGTTTTGAGTTTTTCAGTGCAATGATACACTACTTAAAGCTATGACTTCACCTTAATAAGAATAGAACTGGCTTATGTGGCAATTCCTTTGGTTTTTAGAAAGTATGTGTTGGATTAAATCAGAAATCCTTTTCGACCAAAAAATAATGTCAGGTACAGTATTCCCAACTTTCTTGAAATGTAATACTGTTCCTTTCTCTTTTGCAACTGTGTTCATTAATAAGTTTAAATAAATTTGCATTAGGTTAAACTGTGTGTCCGGATACACATACATTGTATATGTGATTTGTAGTGAACAAATATTTTCTGGCTACTTAATTTCTGACTACAAAGTTGTGATAATATTAGATTTGGGCTTGCTGTGCATAAAGTATGTCAAACTTCAGCTACAGACCAGGGGGTGAAGTTGGTCAATTTAATTCCCCAAGATCTAAAGAAGGTCGGTATCATTTCATATAGCCCTGGCAGAGCAGATCATTACCAGACACAAATCTGTTCGTTACATGCCGAGGGTTTATAGCAAAATAAATAGACTGTCATCATAAGTTCAGAAAATTGTGTGTTCGACCCACGATAATGTGTAAAGGGCGTTTAATAGAGTTCAGCATTTATTCGTTATCTATATGCGGACAGAGACGGCGGTAGTGTTATCAGCTTTTTAAAAAAAATTTGGTAGTTTTCTCTGTCACGTGACGTGCCTCACAGACACACACACACACGTTCACACACCCCATCTCGCTCTCTGCGGCGCAGTTTTGATTTTAGTCACAGCAGAAGGCTTAGCCACAAGAGATTCCACTGGTTCAAACCAGCGTAAACCAGATTTATTTTTTTTTTTAGCCTACAAAGGAACAGATTACCTCTTGTATCGAATTCTGTATTGCAACAACAACAAAAAAATCCTTGTTTCAAAAATATGCTGATTATCATAACCTAAAATGGTGGCTGCCTACGGCTTACTGCTGTTTACAGTTGAGCAGTGAGCATAACAAAAATAATGTTGCAAAATAGAAAAGGAAAGGTAACATATTTTCATCAGGAGCATTGTTAAATGGGGGAAAAATACATCTTTTGTTAATTTGAATGAATATCTTTCAGCCAATGTTAAAAAACCCCCAACCCTCTCCCATTACTTAGCTTAGCTGCAAATCCCATGCAGAGCTTAAATTCAGCCATGCAGCACAAACAAGATAGAACATTTTTGTTTGGGACCTATTGAAAAAACAAATGTGCAGCATTTTAAAACTCTCATTGATTATAGCAGGGTGGCATGCCCAAACGGGCTCTATTGCGGGAGAGTAGTTTTAAACTTTGGCCCTTTAAGTATCATAGTCAACTGAAGAATGGTGGCCTCAGAAAGAAAAGATAGCGATGTGATCAACTCCCAGATCGTCGCTTTAGAAAGAGTCTTAATGTTTGCCTTTTGGGGGGAAAAAAGGAGGGGAAGATCTGGAGAAAGAGACCAGTTTATGATAGGCCAAGCGCTTGAATTTAAGCGCCGGTTTGGCGGACAATGCTGTTTTCTCATACCAAATTCTAGCAAAGTTCCTTTAGCTACATGCTGAAGAGCCGTTTCAGTTTAAGTCCGTGTGGTAGTAGCCCTCCTAATTACATCTCTTTAGAGCCTTGTTCTCCGTGTTGGTGGTGGGGTGAGGCATATGTTCAGTTTTAGACGAGCCATATGAAACAGTAGAGAAAAATGGAGGTTCTTTTGTTTCCTTCATGCTGGCGAGACTTTATTAGTAGTAAACATTCTCAGCTTACACACGTGTTGAAAATTACTGTTACGAAATTGTAGCTGAAGTATCAGCATAAAGTGAGATAATGATGTAGCTGTTGTAATTTCGAATTCAACTGGAATCGGTGAGAGAACTATAATTTTTTATAGAGCCACTCTTACGCAGACATTTATTGTGAGTAATTATACGTTTTGTTCCAGTACAAATAATTTATCTGTCCCTCTAAGGGGAGTGCATATTACAACGTAGCTTGATAATCAGACTGGGGTTTTATTTAGTTTTATCGTAAACCTACCAGAGCAATATTATTAATAATGTTAGACTATGTTGCTGTACAAACATAAACTGATAAATATAAATGTATATACTATATAAGTATATTCACACACACTATGTGTATATATATGTATACACACACTGTGTAGCAGTCTAGGATTAAGAACCTGGAATGAGTCTTTTCTAAGGGAAATATGTTTCATGTTGTTCCCTCTTCCTTTGTCTACTTTTAGATATGCAATACAATAAAACATAATTCTGAGCCATTTAACTAAGTTGCTTCATTTTTTGTTGAAACTGGAAATAGCTTCTATATGAGGTTCAATAATAAAATAAGGTAATGTAGTTACATTAGAACTCGGGTATATAAAAATTGAAATACTGGTTACATGCTATAAAGATGCAGTCGTCTATTAATAAGTTAGATCTGCTAGTAAAATAAGAAATCAGTTGTCACAACTAAAATATACAGAAAACATTCTGAAAACTTGTATATACAAAACCACTTCAGCTGTACAATCTTCGAAGAGAGGAATAGTAAACTTGTTTTTTTCTTTATAATATAGACTTCTATGAAGTCATTCCCCTTTATTTCATGATGGTGTCTTAGATGTGGTTTAAAAGAGAATTTCACACTATTCTCTTTGTTTAATGTGACAGTGTGAGAAAGTGATCTTTATTCGTTCAAAAAACTCTGCATGTAGTCTATGTTTAGGTTCTTTTAATGTGTTTGTCTGTGATTTTTAAATGCTAAACATGTAAACAGATAAATTGTCAATGTTAATTCTGTATCCTGTCACACAACTGATCTTTCTTTCCTGCCATTTCTTCCCTTTTTATCTTTTTTGTGCGTTCATGTTGCAGTTGATAAAATTACGTGAAGAGGTGAGTACTTTCTTGCTTTTTGTTGTCTAGCTTTCCCTTTAAAGCTGAGTTTCTAAATCTGAAGTAGATCTTTTTGTTCATTGTTGCAGGGAAATCTACACAAAGCAAAAATATTGATTACATTGCTTTAAAATATTCACTGTTGTGCCTCTTTCTCCCTAATAATTGTATACTTACATAGGAATCTCTAGATCAAACCTTAGAAATTAACATTCTTTGATAGTGGAAATTTTTTAAAGGCACTAGAAAAAGAAGGGGAGAAAAACCCCCACTATTATTTGATCTTTGCTAGAATACCATGATCAAATCAGGTACAGTAATAATCATGTTTGCATCACAAAATCTTTGATAGGATAAATACATTTATGCACTGGTATTGAAAGGGAAAACATTGCTTTGGTAAAAACCTGTGCTGAAACACTGTAAAAATGACACAGTATTTCGCAATGTTTTGAGTTTGGTATGAGATATTCAAGTAGCTTATGTATTATATTGGATATTTTATACCCACTGAAAATACAGTACAGGTAGAGCTACACACACATATCAATATTTATTATTTATTTGTGAGTGCTGTAGATCTGTAGATGTAACGCTAGAGATCAGTATTCCAGAACACCTTTCTTCCAGTTATAAAATGACTCATAAATATTTTGAGAGAGAAGCCTGGTTTAATGGTCAGTACCTCAAATGTTTCATTATAATATCTGAAATTAATCTCCTCTTTTACTTAGTGCTGTAGCTAAGCAGGTATCTGAACTGCTTTTTATTATCATTTCCCAATAGCTGCCAAAAAAAAGGTCTCAGTAAAGTCTGGATTACTTACAGGTCAGATTTCTGAAGGGTTTCATACAGAGAGTTTGAACCAGTGAAGTGTTTGAATAAATATATTTAAAAGCATGAGTATTTTAACATCACATATTTGTCTGGTATCTTCTTTTTGAAACGTGTGCCCAGACGTATCAGTAATGAATACTGAGCTCTGCAGGAAAGGATTTGTAAGTTTTAGAAACAGTGATGACAAAGAATTGTAAAGTAGCCAGATTAAGGACAATTACAGGAAATTCTAATAAACAGTAAGATATTTGCGATATAAAAATTCTTTCACTGGTTCCCTGAATGCTTTATTTTTCCTTCTTCTTGTGGAACTGATATTAATATGTTAAAGCTACAGAATAAAACATTTTTTTAAAAAAAATTAAACAAAATAAACATGTAACCACATGAAAGCCCTCCCACCACTGCTGAGTTCCCCTCCCCAATAGCCTCAGCATTTGAACAGATGACAATGTTGTTGCACGGGTTCTATAGCCTGATTTCTGAGATTTTTCAGAAAAAGGTTCTTTTGCTCATCCCTTTATATACTACCTGCACGTCTGCTCCTGTGCTTTTGTAAAAAAAATATAGTAGGATCACTTTTACTTGCAAGCATAGATTATAGTTTTAGAAACACAAAGATTTCTAATTTGTAAATTTACTCTGAAATTTAATCAAATGTAAGGAATGAAGCTAC
>NW_009693786.1:25000-60880 GCF_000703405.1 Apaloderma vittatum
AATTACTTTGGAAATATTAACTTTGTTGTAATGTAGATATTTGCAGAAGATTTTTATGGAAAGGGATTAATTATATTTAGTGCCTGACATGGGTCATCATGATTCTAAGTATGAGTGAATTTAGATTAATTCGGTGCAATGAAAGAACTTACTTTTGGAGTTGCTGTGTGATCATTCTGTGCTGAGAGGCTAGAATAAAATACTCGGTTTGGAGTCATATCATTATGTTGACTCCTGTCTTGCCTTGATTATTATTTTTATTGCATAAAGATCCTCTCTACACAGCGCTGGTGATGCCACATCTGGAGTGCTGTTTTGGGGTCTGCACTCCCTGGTACAAGACAGACATTGACTTACTGGAGTGAGTCAGCAACGGGCCATGAATAGAATTAAGGGACTGGAGCATCTTTCATGTGAGGAAAGGCTGAGAAGGCTGGCACTATTCAACCCAGAGAAGGCTCGGGGGAGCTTATCAACGTGTACAAACAACTGATGGGATGCAATCAGGAAGAGGGAACCAGACTCCTCATAGTAAAGTCAGTGACAGGACAAGAGGCCAAGACACAATTTAAAACTTGTGAAATTCCATCAGAACACAAGAAAATAACTTTTTGCTGTGGAAAAGGAGTCTCTCTCTGTCAGGATATTAAAAATCCTAGTTGGCACGGTCCTAGGTCTAGGTGACCCTGCTTAAGCAGGATGTGAGATGATCTCAAGAGGTCCCTGCCCACCTCCACCATTATGTGAGGAGGAAGAGGTGGAGGTGACAATCTTGAAGAATCTATTCTACTTTATTTATGTGGTGCCTTTTCACAATTATGGATATGTACATTCCTTATTGTAATGAAGCTGGATGATTTTCACCTCTGGAATAAGTCACATTTGGGTCTTTCTTATTACCTTAATCAGCAAAAATACATATACTATTTTCACCTGCCCCTGTGATCATCTAAGGATTAATCTGATATCACATAACTAATTTAATGCAATTTCACATTACCATTCCTGAAACTTACCATGATAAATTGGAAGCTTTTTTTCCTGTTTGCATCTCTAAATTGATAAGCCCTTTCATCTTATATACAGTTGTTCATACAAGCTGAGATCTGTTGGAAGGGCTGACTTCCTCCTTTGAGCAGTGCCGTTGATTCGTGGGCTTCAGTGGTGCCTGAACGGGATGCCACTTATGTCACCATCTCTAAGACACAATCCAACACTGACTGTCCGGCTTTCCTAGTTTGTTGGCTGTCATTTGTTGATACTGAAGATGCTTGAATCTATGCAGAAACCTCCGCGAGGACTTTAGCCTTTGGGTCTTGTAACCAGTTCTGCAGTACTCAAGGCCTGCTAGATATTTGTAAGGGTTTGTTGCAAATTAACAGGCATTTGAATAGCTGATTTGGTAGACCAGTAAGTTCATCAGAACATTTGTGTGTTAATTACCTGAGTTGTATGGCACAAACAGACATAAGGGGAATCTCTCAGGACATACAGGGAAACTACTGGCTGAAACAGCAGTTGAAGGTATCCTCTGTTTTGTACCAAGTAGGGGAAGTTTTAATAATGGCTGATAACACTGCAAAATGCACTCATCTGCTTTTTACTTTTTTTTTTACCAAAATATTGTTTTGAAAAACATTTCTTGTTATTTTTGTGGTTTTATTTTACCATCTGCTTTGCTGGAAAGGAGCAGACAAGCAAGTTTACAGCCTGGTTAGTAGGCGTTTCCAACGCCATTCATTACTTGCGAAGCTAAAGCTCAGTGTTCTTAATTTCAGATCATTTAGTCTGACCATATAGCCTCAGAATAGGACAAAGATTTTAAAAATGCATGAAAATTGCTGGGTTTAGTTGAAAGAAGTGTCTATTGAATTAATCTTGATTGATCACAAAGTTCTTCCTGTTTGTGAGGGGGACATTAGTTAATTCCATTCTCTGTGCTCAGATTTTCGCAGCATCAAATTGAGTTCTAGAACTTTTTTTTTTTGCCTGGGGTGTGAAGCATAGTAAGGTATCCCCTTCTTTGTCAAATCTTAGATATATTTACTCAAACAAGAGTATTCTGAATGAGGAATATTTCAAAATGCTTCATTCATTTTCAGTGATAAAAATGGCATGCAGATGTTAAACACCGTCAAGGAGAGGAAGAGCAAACTTTGTTGTAGAGGACCATTGTAATCTGCAGTTGAATTGCTTTGGTACATTCTTCTCTGGATACTTTCTAGGGGGAAAAAAACATCATGGTGTTTATATAAGATAGATTTCGCCTTGTTTCATGACAATGTAAGAGAGAGATCCAAGCACTGAATGGTGGTGCCTGGGTTTTCATGGCAAGATTACATTGAAGGTATTTGATTTTATTTTTTTGCTTCATGAGCCTTAGATATTTCTATAGCTTTCAGTAATTTGAGAACAAGTGTTGAGGTTACATCTATGAGTGATGATTATTGGGTATTATGCTGTGGCTCTGAATGTCTGAAATATCTGTGCTTCTGGAAGAGTTTGTAGTTTGTCAGTAGTTTGTCACTAGATGTGTTCTTTGCACAGACTCTTAATAATTTGCCTTGGCTTCTGTTTTTATATCCCTCTTCTAATATGTAAGCGTGGTGTTTTAGGGAAGAGAGATCAAAAGAAGAAAAATTCATTCAATTTACAGAAAATCCTTCTGAATCTCGACTTCAGGTTGCTTAAAATGTTTCTTCCAATCTTCCTTACTGCTTGGACCTCCCAAGAACACGTAATTCTGAAACAATTAAAGGAGAAACATATCTGAGCAAGAGACACAGCAGTTTATTTCCCACCTTGAGTGACATGAATTATTCTTGGAACTAAGCGAACCAGGCAGATTTCAGTGACTTTCACTCTTGTAATGAACTACAGTGAGGCATAAGTAGTGTAAGGTAGTGGTAGCCAGGCTGGCAAGCAGCTGAGCAGAACTGCCTCAAAGTATTGGCAGCTTTCTAGGTGGGAAGTAAATGAGAATCCCATTAGACAAAGAGATGTGTTTACTTCTTTATGAAATAATAGTAGTAATTGTCTTATCTGAATGTAGAACTGAGTGAAAGTACTGTGAACAGACCAGTCAAAGTGTGTTAAGAAATGTTTGTAGAGGGCTTCTGAAGGCAGGAGTCTTCAATGACTTCAGCATGAATAGGGAACTATTGAAAACAACTCCAGTATGTGTCTTGCCAGATGTCAGTAATGGAATTTGAGGTACTAGCACGTTGTCCACAGCAACATGCCACAGATTTGGATTCCTGACTCCTTTACTTATAAGACACTGGAACCCCAAGCATCTACCCTGAAGGACCTTCTCCCTCCATATTTCATGGGGTGTCGTAAATAAGATGCACACCAGAGCTGACATAACATTTGTGAAACCATAAAAAAAATTAAGATAAGTGGATCCACTAAGCTGATTCCATTACTGTTGCAAGAGCTGGAGGTTGGCTTTTCAGGTAGACAATATAATAAGCATTGCTATGATCAAACTAAAAAGTGTTTGCTCATATTAGAAAAGATGTAAATGGATCTAACATGAAATGTTAACTTCACAAAGTAACAAACCCGTGTGGGGCTACGTTAGAAAAGTGGAAAAAGTGTTGCTTCTTTTGTGTTGTGATTTTGTATACTTACTAATTTTGCTTGCATTAGTTAATACTGTTTAGACCATCACATCCCTGTTCTGTCTTCAGGTGCACGCATATTACAATTACATATGAGCTCCAAATAACTAAGAGTATGGAAATGGAGACCAAGTTTTGAAAATCAGGACCTTGCTTCTAGTGCCCCTTGCTTTAAATAAGAAATAGTCTATTCCTGTCCCAGATATTTACACTTAATATCCACCTGTTTCATCTCTCATGAATTATTCATACATGTATATGTGAATACTGTATGTAAAACCTTTCATTAGAGAAAGAGGGCTTCTGAGTTCTGGAGCATATACCAATATCTCCTCCTCAGGTGTTTCTTTGATATGCCAGAACATCTTTCTGCTGAAATCTTATTCCAAAGTTTCTGCAGTGAAATGAGTTTTTATGCAGTTTCCAGTCACCATCAGAGAGCTTTTTCGTGATCTCTGTTTCTTCTGCTAGCAACGATATTTCATGTTTCATATATAATTTTTTTCTTTGCAGGGTGATTTCTATTAAAATCTGTTTATTGTTTCAGAAATTCATTTTGAAGTGGCATATTGCATTCCTACATCTCTAAGCCCTCTGCCCTTCTTCATGGTCCGGGCTTTAAAGTGGGGAGGACGAAGAAATAGGGAGAGATTTTTTGTTCCTGAGGATGTCACGCCTCAGGAGTATCCCAGCTGCATGGTCATGGGGGTAAACATGTTCAGGTAGTGCTGCTGCCTTGTAACAAACAGTCAGAAGCAACATCGAGGGGGCATGGAGAGACCAAACTACTCCGTTTCCATTCCTTAGTGGTTTACAATGCAGTTGTTGATACCAGCAAAGTGCTTTTTCCACCTTCGGTTGAATATTGCTTGCTGGTTCGCTGCTTGTCCGGTCACTGAGCTGCTCCCTCCAGCTTTGTGCCTGTCTCCTTCTTCCCTCCCTCTCACCAGCCTTCCCAGCTCTGAATTTCTTAATTCTAGCTGCAGATTTTTCTTTTTAATACTTTACCCAGGTGCTCCTGCATGTATTTATTAAAATTCTAGCACCAACCTCATTTTCGTTAGCTCAGTGTTTCCTTTTAAGGATTTGGTTCAACAATGGTAGGGGTCTTGCGTATTTGTGGTCATGAAAAGTTTACGCAGAAACCCCCTTAACCTTGTCTAGTAGTGTTCAAAGTCTTGTTCCCTCTGCTTGGTGGCCCTCGCTATTTGTGTGTGTTGTCTCAAGTGCAGGATAAAGATTTTTAGAGTATATCAATATATTTACAGATACATAAAGTGCTTACCATAAACTAAGAAAAGGTGAATTTTCATTATTTAACCATTGTCCTCTGACTGCTTCAGAGTAGCAAAAACAATACTTCCCCAGCTACTTTCTTTGAAGAGACAAGAAAAACTTGTTTTGTAGAGTTTTTCTCAGTTATGCAGTATTGCAAGACCATTTCTGTTAAAAGCTTATCTTTGGGTACTCAGCACCTTTCAGCTGGAATTCCAATAAAATGAATGCTTATCTTTCACCTCAGTAGGTTTGGGATTATACCATTAATGCAGTAAATAAGGAATGTCAAATCTGTTCAGTAATACAGATTTACTAAGGTATAGTAGGAAAAATAGTGACCCAAATTTGTCCGTTTTGTCCCCTCTTCTGGAAGTAGTCCCAAGTTATTTTACTGTTCACTAATGTGCAGGAATTAATTGTCGTGCCACATATTATGGGACAACTCAACTTCAGTCTTGTTAGTAACTGGCATCAAATTGAATTAAGTTTGTTTAAGATGGATTTTTTGCATGAGCAAAACATTGCAAGACCTTCCTAAAGATGTTTTTTTATATGCTGTGGAAAACGGTTTTCAGATTCTGAATTTTCATTCCACGGTGGAATCATAGAATGGCCTAAGCTGGAAAGCACCTTAGAGATCATTTTAATCCAGCCTCCCTGCCGCCAGGGACGCCACCTCTTGACTAGATCAAGCAACACATGGGCACCGAACGATGCGTCGTTAGCGCTACGCTCTACTGACTGAGCTGACCGGTCCTCTACTGAGCTAACCGGTCCTCTATGGAAACATTTTGTTTCAGGTATCAGAAACTGTGCATAAGTACTTCCCATGCACATTCCAGGCAAATCATCATACAGGCTGAAATCTGTATCTATTTTCACAAGTAGCTTGCACTTGTTATGGAGTGCCTGTGAATAATATCTGTATCTGAATTATAAACTGAATTCAGAAGATAACTTTTAAAACACTAATTTGCAAGCACTATGTTGGACCACCTTTACCGTGTAGGCTGTTCTACGGGAAATAACCTCTTACTGAATCACTAAAAAAAGCATTTCAACGTAATCTCCTTTGGTGCTGACCCTCTTTCTCTAATGTATTTACTGCTGTAAGATGGTGTTTATTGATGAAGGCATTCATTGTAGCTTATTCCTAAGTCTGTAGCAAAGCTTTTGAAGACTTGTTGTCCTAATAAAAATGTGAAGATTTCAAGTCGAGATACGTGCTTATGCTTTTTGGTCTGAAGTTACACTACCTGCTTCTTTCAGTTTTGAAATTATGTAGCCTGAGGGATGTTTCCCCCCTGTGATAACATTTCAGAGTTTGTTGTCTACTTCTGAGCAGGTAAGGCAAATAAAAGAAAGAAAGATGAAAATAAAAAGATAAATTAATAGCAGCTGTCTCTAGAAGTCCTGGTAAACTCTCCAGACTGCCTTGGTTTGGCAAAGGGGTAATGGGAAAAGGCACTGGTTTGCCTTTCCTGCATTATATATCTTCTCTTAACTCACTTGAACAATACTCTCAGCCTTAGATGTCACTGAGAGATGCCAGAATTTTATCTTTCCTAGGTTGTCCAGACAACCCATTGTGATGGGTGGCCAGGAAAATGTGAGGTCATGCCTGTAGCAAGGAAACGTACAACTTGTGCTGGCCTGAGAAGCTCTCTTGATCAGGTTTCATATTCTCCCTGAGATAAGTAAGTTGTAGAGAACTTGTCCAAAAAGTTACAGATAGTTGGGAACTACTGGTTCAAATATAACGGGCAGTGAAATGAGTTGATTCCAAGTGACAGTGGCTTGGCAATGAGTCTATCTGTTATGACCTTTACAAGAGCATAGCTGAATAGAATTGCAAGTCTAGCTTTTGACCTTCAAATATATTAATACCCTGCTAGTTTAATGACTTCATTTGGTGATTTCATTGTCCACAGAACGTAAGCTGTACATTTAATTAAAAAAGCAGACTTCAATAAGTTATTATTTTCAGTCTGTAAGTAAACAACATGATTTTCAGTAGTTTTTAAGAGATTTTTTTACTACAGGGGCATGACTGAATTTGCACAGCATGAAGTCTTGTTGGGCAAAGTCTCTTTGTATTACAACTTACATCAAGAAGAAAAGTTGATGAGCTCAGACTTGACGAAATAAAATTCACCCTAGAGGGGTTTTTTAATATTTCGTGTTTGAAGTCTTCTTACCTCTACTTCCTGTCAGGTGAACAGTGTTTTCCTCCAGTCACACTAAAGAACAAAGTTTAACATGAAAAATCGTATCTGTATTGAACGTGCTTTTCCTGCTAGGGCAGTATTTTGCCCTTTTACAACTTAGGACTGAAGAGTTATAGTTACACAAATACCCCTTTTTGGAGGTAGAAGTACAGGGAGAGGCAAAAAGCCCAAACTTCTGTCCAGAAGTGAGACATAGAAACAGAAGATTGAAAACCATTGTTTTCACCCCTGTATGGAATGATTGAATACCAGCTTCCCTGGGTATTTCATAGAATCATAGAATGGCCTAGACTGGAAGGGACCATAGAGATCATTTAATCCAACCTCCCTGTCATGGGCAAGGATGCCTCTCAACTAGTTCAGGCAACACATGGGGGTCGAACGGGGATTGAGCCTGCCACCTTGGCGAGCCTGCCACCTTGGTGTTATCAGCACCAGTTCTAACTGACTGTGCTAACCAGCTCTTCTTATAGTCCAAGTCATATCGTACTACTTCATGCCAGTGGTTTTACTACCCTGCTTATAGAACATCTTTTCTGCTGCAATTACTGGCATTTGTAGTCCAAAAAAATATCTAATTGTTGCATATGCAAGCATGCAAGTTTGGTAAGTACAGAACACTATAGAAACTTAGTCAACTCACAGTTGAAATGTCTGCTTGTGTAATATGTGTTGAGTGAGGATATAACCTCTGATTTTTGCAAGTAACACTGGCCATCCACGTCTATGTTTTGAAATCAAAACTTTGTTGTTTTTCAGTTAGATTTTGTTTGTACTGTCTTGCTTTTGAACAGTGAGGCTTATGTTGGCCTAATAACCCATGATTTAAATTTGATTACTAAATAAATGTATACATGAATTGAAATTCATGCCATTCTTAGAGAAGGAGTCAGGAGTTCAGTGTAGGAAGCTGCTGTTTAGCTTGATTTCTTGTCAGAGTGAGTTCAACTGCTGCTCTGAAGGACCAGTCATCTTTGTGAACTAGCACGATAATTTTATCTGAGCTATTACAGCCTTGTTTGAAGAAACTACTGCTAGTTATTGACTGCCAGGTGTTGTAAGGAACTGTGGATCCACAAAATTGTTGTTGATTGCTTCAAAAATTAGTTTCACAATTTTATATCTATTTATCATAGGCCACTTATGCACATCCGTCCATTCTTGTTTCTTTACATCTTTTCTCATCTCAGGAGTACTTTTTTGTGTCCTTCATACTAGTGCATCTAGTTCAACAGAAGGGCTTTCTACTGATTTCTGTGAGTTGGTATTCCTTCCGTATTTTGTAAACTCTTCCCTTGCTCCTAATTTCCAGCATCAGCTATCTGTCACACTGTGGTTGTTTTTCTGCCATTTGCAATTTATGTCATATTAGAATCATAGACTGACCTAGGCTGGAAGGGACCTTAGAGTTTATTTAATCCAACCTCCCTGTCATGGGCAGGGACACCTCTCAACTAGATCAGGCAACACATGGGGACCGAGCAGGAATTGAACCCGCGACCTTGGTGTTATCAGCACCACGCTCTAACCAACGTAGCTAACCGGCCCCCAATTACTTCACTAGTTTCAAAAATGTAAATGTGAAATTGTACATGAAATTTTATACTCTCGGCTTAATCATTACAATTGTAATAAATGCTCGTGGTTGTAAACTTGCCCAGTTATTGGCAGAGCGTAAATATTCATGTACTGAGTTGCAAGTGTGCGTACGCACAGGCGTTCATATGCATACTGGGAAAGAGAGGTTGTCTGTTTTACTTAGTACATCTCCAGAAAGGTTTACAAAATAAGAACTTGTTTCCATTAGTGACGTGAAGCTCAGTGCAATGATGTCTGAATCTACGTATCACGAGAAGCTGATTGTTGCAGTTTGCATTTTTTGCTAAATAAATCACACAATTTACCTTCCATGTCTTGCGAAGATAAATGCCGGGGCAAAGGTGATCTCTTACTTGGCTACCCTCTGCTATGATGAACTTTTCTGTAGTTTATGGCCTCTGTGACTCTATACATGTGAAAATTTTGGCGTGTTCATGTATTTGGGGATTTGATTCCTGTCTAGCTCTCTTGCAGGACCTAGACAGACAACTATAAAACAGTTTGATGAAGAGGATTGTTGAGTCATTGTTTTCTTCATTATTTGCATAGATGCAATAATTCTGTGGGTTTATTACATGTGTCTTTAAACTATTAATCTGATTTTTATAACTGAGTGTCGTAAGATTTCCATGTCGTGAATGTCTTGGGACTTGACTGCTACAATAATTTACTGGAATGCCATTTTGAGAAATTTTGTGAAAATGATTGATTATATTTGTTTGACTCCGTATATAAGTGCCTATTCTGGTTTAGTGTTTTGGGGTTTTTTAAACAGTGAAATATCAAGTAGGTGAGTGTTAAGAATTAAATGTAGATACCCCATTATTTGTTTTCTCATTGTTTTAGTTGTTAAAAATTAACTACTTCCTATTTTATGGCGAGGATTTTAGCCTAGAAATGATATTTTCTTAAATGATTTTTTAAAAATGTTACTTTCTTAGACTTGTTCATGATAAGTTAAGAAGTAGATTAATTGTTAGAAAATGAGCAAGTCTGCTATAATCTTTTAAGTTCATGTAATAATGAGACAGGATGAAACTTAATTTAGTAAAAAAAATACGCAGGATTCAGGATCAAGTATAATAAGTTCTACAGTTAGGATTTATTGTCTTTTTCTGAATTAATTAAACAAGTAATGTACCTGAATCAGATGGAAGAAAGCAATATTTGATTATAGACCTGCTTTACCATTTTCTGAAGTAATTGTAGGCACTTAACTCCATCTTTGGAGAGAACACTTATAAGTGATTCTCAAGATCTGGCCTACAGAAATGGAAATGACACTAAATTTGTGGACTAAATTCATCACTTGTAGATGTAAGATATGCTTGGATAAACTTGACTGTTTTTCCCACGTTGATGAAAATTTTTTAAGTTGTTTTATTCAGCTGCAACAAAATAATGTTTTTAACCTTCTTTTTCCAAGCAAGTTGTTTCAAATTCAAAAATAATAAAAAATAAGTCATATGACAAATAAGAGTACTTCATAAGATAACACAGTCGTCAAAGAAATATAAGGAAGTATGGCATATCCTCCTGACTACCTAGAAAGGGCAAACAGTTTGAAAGGTTTCCTTTGGTGACAACTGCCATGTTTTAATGGCTAAGCAAACACAGTGAATCGTCTTAAGAAAAGAATTTAAACTAATGGTTCAAAATAGTATTGACTGCAGTTATTTAATTGCAGGTTTTTACTTCTAGACTAAATAAAATGTGTATTTCTGTATGTTTGTAAAGAGCAATGCCCTTCTATTTTACTTCATTTTCCTCTGAGATATCAAAAGTAATTTGCACAATTATATTTCTTAAAATGTTTAAGAAACAGACGGTTTATAACAAACAAGACCTTGTAGTGATCTGAAATGCTTTGCATAACACACTTGCACCATTATATTTATATTTTCTCTGGGAACTACTATGTTTGGATAGAAAATGAGTGTTTGAATATCTGCCTTGTGAATTTACGAAATTTGTTACAGGCAGGGAAAATATTGAATTAACACTGGAAATAGCCTTATATTGTCTCCTGTTGAGTTGAATCTTCATTTGCACATCTACTTGGAGAAAGGTCCTGTTGCCAAAAACCAGGTGACCTGTGTTTCCACTCCTATCTACAACACAGTTCTGGAGTCTGAGACTTAACAGTTTGTGTTCTGTAGAATTCATGGCCTATCAGTCTTTCCGATACAGCTTTTTCATGCATAAAATTATCATTATGCAAAGCAGAAAATATTGAAATTTCTTGAATTGTGAAGTTCTGCAAATATATTGATTATTATAAAAAATTTGTAGTGTCCTTGTTAACTGTTTTAACTGCTTGCCAGTACTGCACACAGAGTGCCTTGTTTCTGCTCTAAGTTGAATCGTGTCGCTTCACACAAATATAATTCTTTAGAAAAACAATATCTAACTTGGATATTTTGAGATGCTATATTATCAGATGGCTTATAATGAAGTATCAAGCTGCAAAAATAGCTGTATAGGCTTGACTTTTCCTGAAATTTCCTTCCCAGTCATTTTCCAGGAGTGCACTAGAGCTCCACTGATATTTATCTGTGTAATTATCAGGAATCTAATTGCTCACTTCTCGTTTTTCTTTAAACTTTGTTGAGCAAATCGGAAGAACGCTTAGAGTGATTTTACAAGGGTCTGATCCAGAGTTCATTGAAAGCAGTAGGAAAATTTCTCTTGATTTTGCTGGAGATCACACTGGAAAGAATGAGGCATAAAAATATCAGAAAGTCCACAACTGTTTTTGACTACTTCCTTTCTTAATAGCTTTATTTGAATTTGGTAAAATATGTTAATGTTTACTTGATGTTGAATGGTCTCTAAAATGGATTTGGTTCTGGTGTTGGAAATGACACTGTGAATGACTGTTTGGTACCTGGGAGACATTAAGTTCAGAACTAAAGATGCAGTTCATGAAGCCAGTACTTTGAGATTAATGTAAGGGTTTGAGTGTTTGAAAACTGTTTGAAAATTATCCATGTAGACTCTATTCTTAACTTTTAATGTTTGGATGGTTTTGTATGGTGTCGAATACAGTGCTTTCTTATCTCCAGAGACTGAATTTGCCCATTTTGCCTATGTAATATTTATATATGGACAGGAAATAGAAGTCAGTATCCAGATTTGTTGACCCCCGAGATATAATATTGACCTCAGTGAGTATTAACTTCTCAGATCAATAAATGCTGTTATTGACCTCAAAGAAAAATCAATAGCAGCTTGTTAATTTGCAAACTATGACTGCAAGAAAATGGTATACATTTTGTTCTTCATTATCACCTATTTATATCTATATTTTAACACCTTCAGTATTTCCACTTAGAGATCATTGTGTCAAAACATTTCAATCTCAGCTGTTAGAAGGTTGGGGGAGACAGGCATTATACATTATGGAATAATTGATGAGCAATACGTGTTATTTCCCATATCTCATGAAAATACGTGTATCACCTGTGTTGGTTTTCTTTTTTGGGTAGTCCAGTTCGTTTCATTTCGTTTTCTCTGGTGCACTTCATCAAAACATTGCATAGAAGTACTATATTTTTGCTGCCGAAAGAACATTTCTACATGAATAATAAGGAGATGAAAGACTGACTACTGGAAATGAGGATATTGAAAGTGATCACTATAAAAATCATAATTAATATAGAGTAGATTTTTCCTATTTGCATAAGGTTGACAGGTTTCTAGGCAAGAATCTGCTCTGCAGCAGGCCGAAATATAACTAAGTGACTATATAACAAAGAAGAAAGTTTTTAATGACGAAGTATTGGTGGAGAGGTGTTGTTTTGTGTCATAGCAGGATTTGTATATAAACACTGAAATGCCAGGTTTTACATAGTTTGAAATGCCTAAAAAATGCCTATTGCTGAAATTCAAATGTCATAACAATTCTTCTGCGTGTATATCACTTTGATATTTAAACTTAAAAACCTCATAAATGATTTAACATTACTTTGGCCTTGTTATAATCTGACTGCCAAAAAAGGCAGAGGCTGGTTTTTATCTGGTCTGGAAAGTAGTGTTTTCATTCACGGAAGACAAAGCACAAGTCTGTCAGCCTTTTGCAGTCATTAATTCCGTCTGATACATCTGCAGTGATCTTGGCAAACTGATTGCTATGTTTAGAAAAGTTTTCCTTCGTTAAATGACAGCGTGAGAGGTATTCAAATGCAAAAATTAGGCAATAGTCTAATTTCTACAGTAACTGAGGTGGCTGCAGATTTTTTACCAGCTTGATGCCTGTATGGTTTTTCCCAGAACTTCGGTTTTGCATCCATTTTATCCTGTTGAGAGGCAGTCAGTGATATTATGCTCCTTCTGTAGATGGGCAGACCAAAGCATAATGTTAAATAAAAAAAAATAAAATAATGAAACAACAACAACAACAAAAATGAAGCACCAAGCAAGATTAATCTCTGGGGTTCAGAATAAATAAGGCCAGTGCAGATCTGGAAAGACGTTTATGATGAATATACAGTATCTTTTCTGTCTTACAGAAGAAGTCCTGAATGTTCTATGTATCTATGAGCCTATGTAGACATTCCAAATAGTAGGAACAGTCTCCTGCTTCTCTGGTGTTTTGAGTCATCTTTGAATAACCAAGGACTTTAGGTCCTTGTGCAAGAGACTGAAACAGAAAGGATGCGGAAGGGTGGTAGGTTGGGAGAGGATGGGAAGTTCAGAGTCCCACTGCAGGAGTAGAGAGATCATGTCAGTTTTACAGTGTAGGATTCTCTCTTTTCAACCTCCACAGATTACAGAACAGCACCCAGGTATTCAAAGTGGCAAATTGTCCATGTTCGATCAGAATTTTAGCAGCAGAACTGGGAATAAAGTCTGGGGCAACCAAACAAAATCTTGATCGTGAGCCAAAGGTGGCTCCTTGACTCTGCAAACCACTTATTTTTCGACCTGGAATTATCTAGTCTGCTTAGGAGCACTGTGCTACAGTGCCTGGGTCTCCACATGACCCCAGCTCTCAGGCTTACAGAAGATGGTGCCAGTGCCACTTCTCATGGTGCTTTCATGGCTCTCTGGTACCTGGTGCATTCCCTGCCCAGGGAGAATTGTTTTTAAGGTTTACTGGCATTCAGGAAAAAGCTTTCTGAATTCAAACTTCCAGTCCTCTGCTCCAAACATCTAATGCTTTATTTTCCCTTTTAATGTTCTCTGTCATCACTGAAACTGTTTCCTTAACTGATGAGAAGCTCTTAGGACTGACAGTACGTAAAACTTACCCAAAAGAGAAGGAAATATAACATAATACACAATGTTCTATTTTTTTTTTAAGTCTTGTTCAGAATCCAGCTTATGTGGTACGTCAGGAGTTCAGTTTATAAAACCACTGAACTTAACTTCTCAATAGATGTCACTGACAGCAGTTACTGATTTCCATAATTGAAACGTTTTGAGATTTTGCACTAATGGTCAGTAGGGCACAAGCTAGTAATGTTACAAGATGAGATGTTCTGCTCAGCCTCTTTGTGAATGACTTTTACTCTCCACATTTTGCTTTATTAAGGGAAATTTCCATTTACGTCCTATTTTGGGAAAAAGTATCTACGTTATTAAAGTATATAAAATATTTGATGCCATAAAATGGATCTATTTTAGTTTGATAAACTAGGAATACGCTGCACTGTGAGGGTCATAGCTTATAATACATACTGTTAGTACTTTTTCATTTTTCTATATTAGGAGATTAGTGAAAATAAGCTCTATCAATTAAGTTTTATTGCAAAATTATCTTCAGATGTACAGCAGTGAAGATGATATTGAGTGATAACACTAGAGTGGATTTTGTATAAAGTAATTACAGCTTGAAAACCGCAATCTGAATGAAAATATTGCTCAAGGTTTTTTGTAATCTAGCATTAATACCAAAAAACTCTTCCTTTCGAAAGTGCTTAAATTACCTCTGTTAAACACAAGACATTCCTAAGGTGTTTTTGTGTGCTATTGACGGAGAAATGCTTTAGTGATACCTGGTTTTCCTGCAAATCTGTAAAGAACATATAAGCATATGGTTCCACTTCTTAAGATGATTTGTTGTTTATAATATTACCATGTTTTCCTAAAGATACTATCTTGTTTATATGAATGACAGACTTCTTAATTCAGAAATTATTTTATGTAGATACACTTTGATACTATGAATTTTTTTGCATTCTTAAAAGCAATGATTTACCCTGAGAGAAGAAGCAAAGCTTTTTCACAGTATAATGTTATACATGTAGCTACCTATTCTTCCTTGACATATTATTCTGGAATTGAAAGTGCATTAAGCTTTGCAAAATGAATTTCAAGAACTTTGGAAGTGAATTATTTAATTCTGCTCATAATTAATGAAATCTATCTGAATGTTCAAATCATTCCTATTGCAGTTTTCCATTCTGCCATGCCACTTTAGGTGGGAGAGACAGGCCCTCAAAACAAGTTAAAGACTTTTCTAATTTAGAAAAACAAATCAAATTGTTCAAGAGCTGCAAAGCAGTTCAGTCCCTTTTTATGGCATAGGAAATTTTGCATGCAGCATTCACTCCTTAGTTTTGAACAGCATCATTCCAAATGTTTTACTGAGTGTATGTACAAGAGAAGTAGCTCTGTAACACGCCCAATTTGTAATAAACTGAGCAGTACCTTAAGGAGGGTCACATAATTTCAGAAGTGTATCAGTTGTACTCCATTGTTTCATTGTAGATAAATAGTTTGTGCCTCTGACAAAATCTTCAGTGATGCCAGCATGAATCCATACAATTGAGTCAAGTGGTTACAGGTTTCCATCCTTTCAAATTGGTCAAAATTGAAATAGCCCATTAGGAATTGATTTAAATCAGTTTAGATAAGCTCAGTCTTAGTCCTGGCCCTTGAGACTTTGCCTACTGAAAGTTTGCTTGAAGCTGGACATATACCAGCTCCACAGGCCATCAACTTTATTAGTGCGGAGATAAGCTGATTAGATCTTGTCAATCAAAGGTGCCAATATCTCAATTGAGTGTCTCTCCCAGTCTTTCTCTCCTTCTTTGTTGGCCACTTCAATGCCTTAAAAAAAAAAAAATAAAAAAAAAGAGAGAGAGAGCAAGCAAGCGAGAGATGTGTGGTATGCATCCCCCTGGTTGTCACCAAGCAGGGTGCAAGGGTACTGTGATGATGTGATGACTATATTAAAGAGGACATCAATTTGTTTTAAAGTGTTTTGATTTTTTTATGGTGGCATTAAGAGAGAGAACATTGTGGTTGCAGCTTTACTAGAAAGCAAAGAATTCTAGAAGGAAAGAAGAAAAAAAAAAGTGTTTCTTTGAAACCTACTGGGTCTTTGAGTCTTGCTGTGCCAATGGGCGCTTAAGTGCTCCTGTAACTGGCATACTCTGATCCACCACCAGCTTAGGTACTATTCTTCTCTCCAAATTATTCATTTATATAAAATGAAAAGATTTAGGGATGTTGGATCCTTGCAGAAGTAATTTTAAATGTTTGTTCAGAATAGCCTGTTTGGGAAATGTTTGATTTTGTCAACAATAAGCATGATATATTGTAACAGCCTGGGAAATTACAGCATGAGTTAAGGTCAGGTTAGAACACATTCAGTGACCCTGTCTCTGAAAATGGAGCTATACATGCACTGAATAAATACATGCAGATATTTGCATCTCTGCTTTGTAGAAGAAGAGATAAACAGAACATCAGCTGTAAAAATCTAATAGTGCTGTATTTCAGCTTTAGGCTTCATCATATAGTTAAAGATGGTATAGAGGAGAACTGGGCTTTTGTTCTTCACATCTGAAGTTTGCTCACACCATGCCTCCCTCACACTTCAAATGCAAACAACAGAAGCCCGTCCTTTTCTTCCATCACCCTACACTCACCACCCAATGAAGGCTGGAGCTACAGTGCTGCAGAACTACATTGCCACACTGGATTATCTCTTTATCAGTTATTCCTCACTCCACTGTATCAATTTTCCACTAACCAATCAGACACTCCTCTTAGAAAAGACTGTTTGACTATTTCTTCTAGATAAATGTGTTTGTAGCTACACTGATCCACACAGTCAACTCATGTGATACATGTTTTGGGGACAGAAAGGGGATTATTTGCTCGTTCCAGTGGACTTCAAGTGTGTCCCCTCTAGTTAATGCTGCTATTTGGGAATATTCCAGGGAAAAAAACCCACAATTTGAGTATTGCAGTTGCAAACTGCAGCATCATGTGTTTATGTAGAACAGAGAGATGCTCTTTTCTGATCTCACCATTGTTTCCTGCCTATCGTTCTTGCCAGCTCCCGTTCACTCTGAACGCGGAGGGAAATTTAATAGCCAACTTCAGCAAAAGGACAATATCATACTAGTAAGCTATCTGCATTATTCAAGTAGGAGTTTTCTTTTGCCACTCTCCCCAAAAACGGGAAAAAGTTCCAAGCACATTTAAAGAGATTTACATAGGAAGAAATTGGAGGGGAGAATAGCCGTATTGGCTTGTTGGAGGTAATTAGTATTCCCCCATGTTTAGATGGGGTTGTTGAGCTTTTTTTTTTTAATTTAATACACAGTTAACAGCTCTTGTGCCACAGTTACAGTCAATTGGAAGCAAATGTTTTTTTTGAGAAGTTATTGAAGGAAATCTAGCTAGCAGACCACTAATCAAATGGCACACCCTTTTTCTCCAGCTATATCCCATATTGGGAAATTACTAACTCATTGTTTAAAATCTCATTTTGAAGGCTAAAAAGACATGTACTGGAACTCCAACTGGTCCTTTGGTTGATCTTCCTTACGTTTATTAGTCATATTTCTTCAGACTGATGTTTGTTTCTAATGCAGTCATCTTTGAAAATGTTGGGGTTTTTTTTTACTGGTTGAGTGAAACTGCACAAAATGGAACTGAATCAACAGTTTAAAAAAACCACGGTGATAATATCTGATAGTAATCTAGTATTTCACGATAAGACTGGAAAGCACGGTCATGACTTCCAGAGTAGTTTCTACGTTATTAAAAATAGAGTGTGCTTAACTTGCGATTATAGATGGAACATATGTTTTCTCTTGGCAATTCTTAAGAGTACTAAATAACATTTTTCTGTCTTCTTTCGGTGAAGGAGCAGGTGGAGGAGCTGAGCTCTGTCTTGATGGCTAAGTCTAAAGGAATTTTATTGCTGCATTTATTTCAGCAGACCCTTCAGTTAATATTTACATTCAGCTTCGTGTAAGGCCACAGATGACAGTAAATACAATTCCGAGAAAGATGTGTTAGCCAAATAAGCAGAGATTTTTTGGCAAGTTTTACTTCAAGGCAACAATCGCTACTGAAGTTATTTGAAGTTTCCATCATATGTGTACTGTATTTGGGGATGAGTGTGCCTGTTGAAAATTATATATGCTTGTAAACATCTTCCCATTGTTATTTAATAAAAGCAAATCTAGAACATTGCCGGAAGGACTTGTATGTTAAGGCTCTCTTTGACAGCAGATCTGCAATGTTCTTATTGAAAGTGCTTAAAAGTCATTTAAGGAGGGTCTATAACTTTGAGGCCACCATCTTGAGGGAATGGTTTCAATGTAGTGAAAAAGTTTTGGACATAAATTAAAAGCTGGCAGTGCTTAAGATTTTTTTTCTCTTGTGGAAGTTTTATTGTTTAGCAGCTAAGAAACCCATTCAGTTTATAGCATTGTTACAGCTTAGATGTGAAAGCTTGAAAATATTCATCGGTACACTCTTTTTCCATTGTGTTTAATTTTTTTTTTTTTAAGAAAACTGGCTTTCAGTGATTGTTTCATAATCAGCTAATGAATGGGTTTCAGTGAGGTAATATAAAGTAAAAAATTAAGAACTGGAATGAATTACTTTGTGTACATCTACTCCTTTCACAAAGTTCCCCAAGCCATCTTCTGGAGGTGGTATTTACTGACTATCTGTGTGCTGATTAGTGTACAGAAGTATAGTGCATATATGACACTAGAGGCCAGGTTAAAGGTATCCTCTGCGAACAATCAAACACAGAAGCAAAGATGTTTCAGTATTAAAAAGAAAATAAAATCAATATTTGTTTTATGTTCTTCCTTGGAGGTTAGTCCATCTTCAAGCATTAGAGGGCCGCAAGCATCCGTTTTCCCTGTTTACCCTGCAGCTTGCCAGCTTTCTGACCAGGGAGGAAATGTAAGTGGATATTGGAAACTAAAGTTACAGTTGCCCAAGCTTCCTTTTCAGAAGTCTCCTGGTTTTAAGAAATTTGACAGAAAATGTAATTCAGAAAAAGTCTTCACTTTAAAAAATCATATTCTTGAATTATAAAGTAACACAACTCTTCTGCTTTTATAACAGTGTTCTGATATCTTTGATCTCTGTTTTGATTTTGGAATTCTTATTAGCTTAAACACAATCACTTTCAGGAAAAGTCTGATGAGGAGGGAGGATTTTTCTTAAATGGGGGGGAAAAAAAAGGAAAACAAAAAAGGGAGAGAGAGAGAGGAAAAATCTTTTCCTGTTTCTTCCCTGAGGCTGAACTGTTTATCACTCCATCCTTGTTCGATAGAAGTGAATTTTATAATAAAATTTTCCCTAATCGGGCTCTGTCAGTGAGGTGTCTTATCGTGGGGAGGAAAATGACACCGATCCTATCGAAAAACAGAGACGATGTCACAGTGTCCCCAATCACAGCTACTCAGCTTCCATATCTACCTTCTCCACAAACACCAAGCACTGCTTTTTCATAAGAACATCAAAACCTAGCGAAGTCATTAAAATTGCACCCGCGTAGAGTTGCAGGGATCAGCCGCACTAGCGCAAAATGGGATGTGGGAAAACAGACTCTCTAAATGTGCTAATTCCATTGTCACGTGTTTACGGCTTAATTTTAATCAGTTAAAAAAGCCACACATTGCAATAAATTGGCATTATCTTCTGTGACACCAGAGGACACAGTTGGTTCAAGGATTTAGAGGGTCGCTGGCAACAGTATATAGTGTTACAGACAAAGTATTTTTACGCTTGAACTACGGTAGCTAAGGTGCAATCCCCAGTTAAGACTGCAAACAAAGACTATAACCCACACAGTACTAAGTTCAACATGCAGACCACCTTCAGCTTGGAGACGGTGTAGAATGCTAAACTGAATATTGCTGAGGAACATTTTCTAATTTAACGGTTAAAGGTAATTTGTTGGCCGATATGATTGAGGTTGCAGTTCAGTAGCGTTCTCGTATGTGTCCTGTAGTGTAATGAAGAAAGGTCTATTGGAAAAATCCCTTTGCTGTATTTACATTCAGTTTCTAAACTGATGGTGCTTGCTTACATTGTGCCATTAATTTCTTCCTCAGAAATGCGCATTGCATGTTCTATTCCTCTGCTCACGGAAACGCAGATAAATCAGCCAACACAAACTGAAATGTGATAGTAGTAATACTGCTGCTTCCAGTGAAAGGTTTATGGAAAGTTTAAGTTTTCTAATTAGGCAGTATCACTGGTCACATGAGAATTGTACATGGCATCCGTCTCGTCTCCTCCCATTTTCTTTCTTTTCCTTCCCCCCTCCCCCTTAGACTTGTTCTTTTGCTTGAATATGGCTGATCAAAATGTTTATAAGCAGCAGGAGAATTATTTTCTGTAGAGCAGTATGATCTAACTAATAAACATCCATTTCAATAAAACCATGTCTATAAAAGTTGTCTAGTTTTATTTCAATGGATCAAACATGAAAAAGATGTGTGACCAGTTTAATTCTAGAATGAGGAAGCAGAAAGCAACCAAAGAAGCAGTCGGAGCAGGAATTTCACTTTTACTGAATAAACAGCTGCTTTCAGGATCTGAGCCCATCCACAGCCGAACACAAATGTCTGTTTGAAACAGCACTAAAGAGAACTGCTAAATAACTACACAAAGTCATTACTGTGAAAAACAAAACGTGTTTAGTGTAGGATTCAGGCTGGCACTCTGCTGTTTCCAACATTTGATATTTTGCCTTGGACAATTTAGTGCCAAGTATCCTTTCTGTGCGTTCTAAGCCCTACATGCTCTTAAAAAATAAACATGAAAATGGCCAAAAATGTATTAGCAGTCAGCGATGAACAGCATTAGCAAATAACGCAAAATTAATATATGGATCTCTGTTGCATATAATAAATAGAATCATTGGACCTATTGGGAAACAAACCTGCAAAACTGTTCTAGGTGGAAAACAAAGTGACGATGTTTTCTGAGCTTGAGTTAAATCCAGACTTTTTTCATTAATTTGCATTCTTATAAAAAATAAGAGGTGCTAATAATGAAAAAACAAATTAATTAAATATATAAAAAAGGTTTTACACTCTACAAATTGACTTATGCATCAATAAGTGATACCGTAATACAAGTTTATTTTCTGAGTTTTCGGAATTTAATATCTATTTCTGTGCTGGCAGTTTTCTTACTGATTTGGGTTTGTAACATGATGCAAGCGATGTTTTTTGCACTTCTTACCTGTTAAAACAACTTGAGTAGATATGCGGGGTCATTTTATTAGAATAGTAGAAAAAAAGAATTGAACATAAATATAAAGCACTGTTCTATTCTGTGTCCAGATTAGCAGCAAACTCTGCATGACAAAAAAAAAAAGACTTCTTTATGTCAGTATACTTCGCTTTATAAAGACCATTGTGACTTTGTTCTCTAAAACAAAATACAGACATCTGATTGTTTTAAAAGTTTTACTTGGGAGTTTTGCTGCTACATTTCTATGGATGTGTGCTTATATTCTCCTGGGAAGAGAGTGACGTTTCTTGTTTTTTTAAATACTTCTTATTTTGTTTTACAGTCTGGCAAATTAGCTGGAAGAGTGTTTCTTTAATGAAACAAACTGCACTCCTTGTAGGTTTTCTCCATTTAAGACCCCCTAAGACTGTTCAGCTCGCTAATAACAAGTGATACAGGTCGTGACGTACTGTAGCCAGGTTTGGGACATCCACTTTGAACAAACTGACTGGTATTTTCACCGATCGGAGAATTATTATCCAGTTCTTTGGAGGCATGAACTGGCTGGTCTCTGTCTTTCTCTTCTCTCTCTGAAAACTCCACAGTTTTTACAATCTGCACTTAGATCTGTGCTGTAACTGGTCTGTGATCATATTTAAGTGGAATTACTGAACCTGGTTGCTTTGAACTGAGTGAGGACTGAGGTGGGGAACTGGGAGAGCCGGTTCATGGTAGATGTGTGTGTAGGCGGAGAGTGTTTGTTAGTGCTTAGTTTTGAATGCTTCTGTATTAAAATTCTTAGCTTATAGCTATAAGAATTCACTTGTTACTTATAGCAGAATAGTAAAATGTTTTACACTAAATATATCACTTTGAAAACAAAAGTGTAAATTTAAGTAGGTATTTTTTCCTCTGAAAATAACACAAGCAATATTAATGTACCAAAATGTGCATTTTAAAGGTTATGAGGTGAAATCATGTTTTATATATATTTATATCCTGTATCTGTTTAGTAGAGGATGAGTAAAAGTCATTGTAAAAGTCATTGTTTCAGATCTAGTCTTCAGAAAAATGTGAAGTTAAATTATGCTTATTTATTAATTCTGCACAGAATCACTTGAATTTCATGTTTTATGTTGTGGATAATTTCATTAATTTAGCTCTGTAAGTATGTGTATTGTATTAAAATATCCTTTATGTGGCTCATCACTTTTCTAAATAGTAGTAATGTTTGCTTATCTAAATGCAACAAAACCAGAAGAGGGTTGGCACTCATTTTTAAAGCTATGAACTTCTTGTGTTATACTTTTGCACACATAGGCTGCGCCATTGAGCCACCAGTCAGATAAAACTGTCTTCTTACTTGATATTGTGTAATGGGTGGAACTAAAGATGTACTTAACAGAACTGGATATCAGCATCTTTTTGTGTTTGTTACCATAATGGAATTTGGAGAAAATGCAGCATGTTTCTAAGTACCTACTTGTAGCGTTAGGCAGTGTCTTATAAGTTTGACCCTATTAGATTTTTTTGTATCTGTAAATACTGTGGTTACTTTTTAATACAGTGCTTATAACACAGTTATTTGTTCTTTTGAAATGTATATTAATAAATTTACCAAAAAAGCATCCGGCTGTATTTTTGAGTAAGAGTTAAAAATACAATGTTAATAATATGCAAGTGTTTTTCTTGGACAGGATTTAAATTTAATTCATTTCAAAAAGACGTCTGTTACTCTAATTAAAGTAACTTTACCACAAAGTGTAAAGATACTACAATATATATGTATATGTGTTTGTTTATGTATATATATACACACATATGCACACTCTTTTAGTTTAGGTATTGAATTTTATCCATACGGTAAGATCAACCAATTAACCTCTCTATCCTTGAAAAGGATTTTAGAACTCAAAGTGAATATTACTGCTGCTCATTTAATTGAAGATGTAAAATGTCCTGTAAGTCTAGGCAAAAGATTATTCTGTTCTGCTTAATTTGTAATACACGTTAGTAATATATTTGCATAAACACAAACCACATCTAATATGGGGGGAGGGGGGCAGGATGTCTGAGCAGTGTGTTTAGTATTTTTAGTTTCCTGGGGTTTGTTGTCTTTCAGTGTTAGATATTTGGTATTTTTAGTTTCTGAATCAAAGTTCAATACATGAAAAATGTAAGCACATTTTTATGAAATTAGCAGTCACTTAATGATATGAAGGTGTTAGAAGGAATTACCTTCTCTAATGGAGCTAATAAACCTTTAGTTAATAGCTGATTAGTGAGATCAACTTCTTACTCTGTAGAACTATGATACACTGTTGGAAATTCTCTATCTGTTTCAGAAAACCTTCTGTTTAGAAACATATGTGTTTCATTTTTAAGTTCTAGTTTGTCTTATGCACATAATCTCTATTTCTTCTGACTGTTGTCATTGTAACTGGTTTTGCATGTAGCTCTGTGTCTGTGTGTGTTCTGTTTATGAATCTTTGTGGAGAAAATAGATTTGTGAGAGGGGGGATACAAGTGATCTTAAATCATCATTTGCATCTTTGAAATCCTGTTTTTTATTACTGTGACCAATTTTTCTTTCTTGTCCTTGCGAATTCAGGATACAACTTACCTAAAACATAAATTCTGCTTGGTCCCAAGAATCTGGTCACAGATTCTTATGAATTATTATTATTCTGCTTCTTATGAAGCAGAATACATTTGTTAATGGTCATTTTCAAAACTCTTTAATATTTATTTCAAATGTTATGATAGTATAAGGTAATTTTATTATAATGTGATTCTATCAGGCTATTATTCCACCATTTTTGAAAGTTTGTGTGTAGTGATGTTGTAGCTTTTCATTACCAACGTATAATGATGTATTCTGAAAATGTGCTGTCACTTAAATGTATGTATACTTAATTTGGTTAGGAGACATATGTCTGTGATCACTAGAAAAGCATAACAAATTACAGTATAAGGAGCAACAGTCACTGGGTTTGAAGTATACCTGCCTTATATATAAAAAATAATTACAAAATAATCAGCAGCTCTTCCTTGTTTTCTAATATATTAAAGGAGAGTTGTATAAATGTTGTGCAGTAGCGTGGGGCAAGGTTTATTTTATGCCAGTGCAGCCGTGGTTAGGAAATCTGCAGTATCTGCAGCTTGGAGTGTGTATAATGCAGTCTGGCATCTCTAGCCTTGTAATTATTCTTACTATATATTGCTTGGCAACTACTATTGCCATAACACTAAGGATCCTTGTCTTGGATGAAGACTCTGTTGTATTTATTTGCTGTGCAAAGGCGAGTTAAAAATACTTTGTATTCCAAAAACTTGGCAATGAAACAGGGAAGATGGATGAGGATTAACAGGTTGAAAAGGAGGAGTAGGGCAGTGATGATTAGATCCTGGGCAGGGATCTTGATGGGTCTGTGGCCTGCATGTGCTAAGTTTGGATCTGTTTTGTTTGTTGGTTTTTTTTCTTCTCACAAACATTTTAGCAATAAAGTTTTAACAGAGGGATTGGGAAAGTTTGTAGGGAGAATTGTAGTAGAATAGGTAATTGTAGGTGGGTCTGAAAATCCTCCCAAGTGTGATGAGCAGTGAGAGAGAGGGACAAAGGGTAACTGCTTGCACATTTGACTGGGGAAACGTTGGTCTCTTTGGCCTGTCCTACATACCTACCAAGAGGCTGACTGACACACTGAATAAAAATGGATAAAGTGCAGTTGGCCTGGCCTTGAAAATGGAGATGAGCAACTGAAATTTGTTATGGAGAGAGATGGAAACTGGAGGCAGGAGTGAAGGAAGTGAGGGAAACAGTGTAAAAAGAGGGATAAGTTGTCCGAACCAACCGCTAGAACATTAGTTTGACAAGGCCAGGAAAGAGATTATTTGAGTGATCAGTACAAAAGCTGATGAAAGCCTGGACAAGAGATTTACATATCAGTTGGTAGCAGAGGCTGTTTTTCAATATTAACCTAGAAAGCATCTACAAGATTTTTGACCTAGCCTGGTAAAAAAACCTGATGCAAAACCAGCAACAGTACCACAAGAAACGAGAAAGAAGGTAACAGGAAGAGTTGGGGATGGTAGGAAGTTGAAGAACTCTATTCTAGTTGTGTGGATCTTGAACCAAAGGCTAGGTATTTTCAGATATATGTCCCTGTAAGAGACAAGTCTTCCTAGATCATGTCTTTTTTCTTTAAAATTAGATTCTAGTATTGATAGTCTCACTTAATTCTGATGTTGGATAAATATTTAACATAATGAATCAGGAACTTAGAAAAAGATTGCAGAGCCTAGATTTAAATTTGAAAACCTTCATCTGTCTCATGCAGTGTGCTACCTAGTGTGTTATGGTAAAGTAGACAGGAAAGATCAAAACAGAATTACATGCTTATTCTCCAGATCATTGGAAGCTCACGGAAGGGAAATTTTCCAGGTTTTCTTTTATTTAGGCAAATGGCTGTACATACTGATAAATGTGCACACCTAACATTTTTCAATAATTTGACTGTAACAGCACAGTACCTGATTATTTAAAAGTGTGGTAGATCTAAGGCTTAGTTGTTGAACTTGTAGAAGCAAAGAAGGAATGTGTTAAAACTAGTTGTTCAGTTCAGTGCTGGTGATGAGCTGAGAGATGCAAGAGTACCGTAATGATTTGCTATCGCGGAAAACATTTGAAATAACTCCTACAGCCTTATAAGGCACTGTGAGATTTTGTGTATGTATTTTTTGTATGTACATCTTGATGCATGCAATTTTTCTCTCCCTTTTTTTTTTCTTCTCTTAATACGTATATACATACATATTGTTGACAGCCCTGCTACATTGTGATTGTGTAAATAAGGGGCCAGCTAATTCATCTTTGTAAAATGAGGCACCCTCTTTTTCAGACCTGAGAATGGGCTTGTGTTCCTAATCATATGTCTGACATTTCAAACTGTATCTGAGAAAAGTTTTAGCTTCTCTGCAAACCTTTTCATTTTGAATGAGCTAGTTTGGTAATATGGCAGTAGCCTGTTCAGGTGTGGTCTTGGTGTGGAGTGTAATGATTGATTCTGAAGCTGATACTGCCCAGGGATCGCAATGGGCATACCGTTTTTCTTCATTTGTAAAACGAAGAAAAAGGTCCCGTAAGATTTTCATAGGGTATTTATTGAAGTGTTTTGTTTTGTTTTTTAAATAGTTCACTGTTGCAATGATGCATAAATGCTGCACAGAGATTTATTTATTTAAGTGGTCTCATTTCTTTCTTAAGAGTTTCGTTTCAGGTCCTGTGAATGAAGAGCTTGCTTGCCGCTCTCTGTACTCACTTAATCTCTTCTTCCAGGCTTCTTCACATTTACGTGCTATTCCTAAGGGTCTTATTTGAACAGGTTGGATTTGCACTGTATAGATTCAGGTTCAGCATTATCTACTCAAAGTTTTCCATGGCCGTTGTCTTGCATGCACCCTAGGGAGGGAGAGTAATTTGGAAAACCTGTATTTAACCTTATCTCTAAAGTGGGGAGAGAAACTGCTGTCATACCTTGTGGAGGAAAATCATTAGACATTGACACAGTTCATAAATTCATAGATTTTAAGCATGGAGGACTGTTAAATCACCATCTCACATACTGTATAAAAGAAAGCCAGTGAATCTTGCCTAATTATTTCAGGTTTATGCATGAAAATATCTTATCTAGTAAATCATCCGTTAGTTTGAAGGTTTCGAGAGATGGTGAAGCCATCTCTTTCTTTAGGAATCATTCCAATAGTGAATCAGTCTGCATTTAAAGGAGTGGGAAGTCCTATTTCTAATCTGACTTTGTCTGACTTCAAGATTCAGTCCTAAATTCCTCATATTCCCTTTCCCGACAGATTGGAGACTGCATTAGTAAGTGGAACCTTCTGCCATGAAAATATTTAGGACCATAACTAAACTTCTTCTCAATTCTATTGTGATAGATGAATTCCTTAAATCCTGCATTGAAAAATAAGGTTCTTCGCCTCAAATTTTAAATCTTTCTGTGGCTCTTCTTTGTACTCTTCAATTATTGAACAACCCTTTTTAAAACAGGGAGTGGAGAAGTAAGGCTCTTTCAGTCCGGTGGTGTATTTCAGGAGAGTATGATTCACGGGTGATTCACAAAGATTATGCAAGACATCATGAGGCAGCTTCTGTGTTGCTTTTATGTTTCATGTCTGCTAAGGTATCACAGTGTGTCATACCAACTCTGTTTTACTTACTTTGTCTAACGGCAGAAAACGTGATAAAGAATCAAGAATAGGATAAGGTCTCCTGAGCATGTATGTTTTATGTTTTCCTTCTCCTAAATATGCAATTCCCACAGCTGAGATCACCAGAAGAGTAGGTCGTATTTACAAGTATTATAAAAGTTCTGCAGCCGATGAAAATTGGTATGACAGGTGATAACCTCAGTCTGCTACTCTTCTCTTGTGCTGGTGACATTGACATCATCAGTGCAGCTTTTAGCTTAGACTAAATAGGGTAAACCCCTCATCTTGTTGTGCCTTTTCCATCCTCTTTCTTCTGCCACAAATCCATACTGTAATCTTGGGGTCTCTCAGATTACTTCAACTCCATGTTGCAAGTGGGGTGATTTTTTTTTCTTGCGTGTGAATAGCACTATTCCCTGCTTGCTTTTGGTATTAGGATGATGTTAAGAGTTTTAAAATGGGATGTGGCCTAAAGGGTTTGTGCTTCAAAGTAGCTCGCCTACTTTCTTGGTGTGTTACAGTGTGTCCCTCTGGCAGAAGAATGTCAGAATCCAATTTTTTTTTTCACCCATCTGAAATAATGAGGGCTGGGCTGCATGCTGTGAGTTCCAGGGATTTGTTGATGAAGCATGTGCTGTTCGGAGGCTTAGCAAGTGCTGTTTGCAAGGTGAAAGAATGGGACAGTGGGAAAAGGCACAATATATCGCCTTTCAACTGCATCTGTGTCACATGAGAAACAGCTGTGTAAGTAGATTCCAAACTTGTAGCAGAAATGCAGCTCTGTCGTGAGATTCCTGCACAGAGCTGTAGCAAGTCCAGTGGGTTTTACAGGGCCAAAAGTGATGGTCTAATTGTTGGCAAAAAATCATAGGATCATAGAATGGCCTAGGCTGGAAGGGACCTTAGAGATCATTTAATCCAACCTCCCTGTCATGGGCAGGGACGCCTCTCAACTAGATCTGGCAACACATGGGGACGGATGGACATGTAGTTAACATTGCCTTAATCAGGAGGGTTACCTCACATGGAGAAGTTGACCACCAAGAACAGGGTGATGAAAAGATTTGTTCTAGCCCTTCCACTGCATTGTGTGAAGAGTCAAGTTCTTTTTCTCTGCATTCATTTATTTTTTCCTTTGTCTCTCTGCTGCTGTCGAAGTCAAAAGCTCCTACTGAGAAGAGGCTGGCTATTTCAGCCTTGCCTCACCTGCCTGCATTTTCAGGGAACTTGATCAGTCAGTTGCTCCACAGCCTCCATTTCTGAGACTCTCTTGGTGTGCAAGCAGTGCAACTAGAGCAGTGACTACATTATTGCCTGTTTGTCAGACACACAAACTTAATATTTTTTCATGAATTTTAATCCGTGTTAGCTAAAAGAAAAATAGTTTTACTTCTAAATACATAGATTTTTTCAATGTGAGTTATTTGTCCTGGGTCAGACTGCTTCCATCTATTTCAGCTTACTTTCTTCATACATGTGTGACATAGTGTGACTGGCAAGAAGGTGTGAAAAGCTCTGTCTGGGTTATCATTACCTGCCCCACACCACATCGAAATTACATGCCAGGTCTTTAATAGGTCAGAATTTACTTAAACTCTGAAATATGGTGTTTCAGAAAGACAAGAACTATCTTTTTCATCTGTATTAAACATCTAAACTAGCACTGAATTGTAATGAGGTTTCTCAGGCCATCTCTCCTCTTCTGTTTCTCTCAGTTAGAACCACCACCTGTGTCATTACGGTACCCTGCAAAGCTAAAAGGGGCTTGACTTTGGATTTCAATTTTTCAGTGAAACAAAAAGAAAACAATTTTTCCATCAGGACTAGTTTCAGTTCTTTTCTCTTTATCCAGAGCTTCTCGGCAGTGTGAATTAAAGAGGATATTATCAACTAAGGGTGGCAAGCACAGGGTTTTTTTGGCTGGGGGGTTGTTTTTTTTTTTACTCTGGGTATTACATTGCCAGTGTGTGAAGTTTTGTGTGTTTTATTTCTAACCGTGGACTGAGGAAATCTAAACTGTGTTGATAGGGCTGTCAGTACCTTCATTATCAGGTTGGGTTCTAGGAACCCGTTTTGCTACTATGTGACCTTTTATACCAGTCAATAAAGTCAGTGAATTTGTGCTAATGTACAACTGGACTAACACAATAATGAGTGAGGCCCCAGAAAACAGCAGACAGCAACCTGTCAGTGTATTTATCACTTTTAAAGGTTATGGCAGCTTCTATTGGCCTATGTGAAGAAGTTTCTTATTAGGTTAGTTAAACCTTGCTTAAACATTTTTCTGTGTGTGCATCATATAAACAGGATCTCATTACATTTTTTATATTAAATTTATACTCAAAACCTGCTTTAGATTGCTGCATACATAGAATTTGTAACCCGCGATGCTTTCTTATGCTTTCCTCACACATTTGAGTTTTGCCAGGAATCTCAGAAGAGCCTGTCCTGGTATGTCCTTCATGAGACAGTGCCGAGGCACAGCTGGGTGAGCTAAGGGCGAGAGAACTGCCTCAGCTCAGAAATGCCTGGTGTGCATCTTTTTCAAACCAGTGTGTTTTCTGTAACCCTATTTATTAGTGTGACTGTTTTAATGTAACTATGTATGTGCATGTACTCATGGTATCAAGGCTGTGGTAGCATTCAGTTTTGTTGACCTAAATGCTGATATTTATGTCTGCAGTCCATGCGGTTCAGTCTTTCAGTCCTGTGCCTTTACCAACCCATTCAAGCTCCGTGCAGCATTCACACATATATTACTTCAAGTAAAATAATAATAAACAAAAATACATTATTAAGACTGTGGGGTCTGTGAATGGATTATTACAACTTGCCTATCATTCTAATGACACCTGTTGAAGGTGTGATACAAAAGGCAGTGACAGGCAGTGTAATTTAGTAATTGTAGCTATTGTGCTGTATAGCTGGTCAGTTCACCAGGCAAGTACAAAGAAACCAGTGTTAAGGCTAAGCAGGGGTGGGTAAGCTTAATAGAGAGAGCTAGTGCCTTACTGAAAGAAACTTTTGGTGGAGGGTTAGCTCCCAGGGGGAAGGAGTTAGAATGGGTTGAAAAGAATGAACAAAAGTATAAAAATGGTGCAGATTTCCCTGTTTCAGTTCTTAAAGTGACAGGGGACTTGTGGAGATGAGCATGGCTCGGTCCAGGGCGAATGGGGAGAGGGAAGCTTTTTGACATACTACAAGGGTGCTGATGATGGGTGATGATACTGCAGGACCAGGGTAAGCCCAGGCCAGCGGTTGGTTCTTTCTGCCTCTTGCTGAACGTTGCAGTTGGGTTTAGCAGGATTGTTTTCCTATCAAGGTAGAGATAAAGGTGTAACAGGTCAGAAGGTAAGTTTGAGAGGTCGCAGAAGGCCACTGCTGGCAGGTTGTAAACTTGTGCCTTGGACGTGCATGTATACATCTATGATTTGAGGGTTCATTTGGATGGCAGGCCTGCCAACTACTAATATTTGAAGACTTAACTAAGGTCTGAAAAGTTAACTGAGGTCTTCAGTGGTTTCATTCCTGGTATATGGAAGCCACGATGTTCACTGAGCTTTTTTATATTGGAGCTAAAGGTACAAGGATCCGTTGTTACTAGTTCCTTTGTAAATGGGTTTGTTTTGTAAGCCGTTGGGAGCACAGACCTTATCTTCCATACCTTGGACACAGAGGAGTAAATACTCAATACTTTCGTAATCCCAAGTGTCATCGTTTTCAATAAAAAAAAAGAACACCACAAAGACTACACAAATTAATCTTTTTCCTAATGCAGTATATCTGTAGACCCTGTAAATGTAAAATGCATGGCCATTAATTAATTTTCTGTTTCAGTAATTATTAGAATGCTAAAATGCTTACAGACTTCTTATACCAGATATCTTTTTTTTTTTCCTGAAGTACTTTGAGATTGTCTTTATCTCCCCTCCCCCCATCGCCCATCTGGATATTTGATTTTCCACACAGCATATTGGTCTTTCTTCATGTGAACCTGTAATTATTGAACAAATTGTTGTCACAATGAAGAACCTCTTGGGCGCTTATGAGGATACATTAGGGAACAATAGTCTCGAAAGATAAGTAGTGGGCACAGCACTGAAACGTATTAATGCCAGATTGAGTCATTTAACAGCGTTAAGAGAACAAGGAAGTAACCTGAAGTTAACAAAGGTCTGCACAGCAGGGCATTTATGCTAGCAAATACTAATTCGCATTTGCTAAACAGTATAAACAGATTTGCAGTCAACACCAGGCATCCCATTTAAAGGGATTAGGTGTGCCACTTCCCTATTGTCTGGGCTGAGGAATGTGGGGTGCTCAATGTGCTCCCTGCAATTAGCCCAATTAGGCAGACACGCCCTTTGTGCAAAACCTGTTACAGGGCACTTAATCCATTGATTGGAAAGGTGATATTTCTTCACTGAGTTTAGAAGCTTGTCTCTTGGTGTTACTTGCATCTTTGCTGATCCCACACCTAAGCCTTAAAGTGACCACACATCGTGAGTCAGCCAGCCCGTTGATAAAGCGTATTTGGTTTTTAGAAACCATGCAAACTTGTGTATTGACTTTGTTGCAGTCAGCTGATGGAAAGCTCCAAGAGGAAGGGAATGGTAAGGACCTTTGTAGTCAGAACAAAACCAAGTGTTAATAAATGCCCCATCCCCGTGGTCTAATGGCTAAGTGCAGTGAGGTGCTTTGTTGTGTTCAGAGTGCACTGTCTTTACTAGTAACGCTTTTTTGTCCAGCAGGGGTTAAAAACACAGCAGAGGATTCATGCTACATACAAGCTATTATCACTAATTTCTGTAGGAAGTGATTCATGTTACACTGGAGCTGCAGAAACCCCTGCATTCCTTGTGTCCTGCCTGTCATTCAGGTGGTAAAAGCCATTTCCAGGCTCCTTCAGCTGGTTGGAGGGTCAATACAGCAGAATCCCTCTGAGCCTTGGAAGGAAGTTAGAGAACCAGTCCCAAAGGCACTTTCCTAGAAAATTATTACAAAAGAAGGTTGTGTAAAAACAGGAGAAGAATAAGCTGGTGTTCAGCTGAGTACTTGCATATTGTTTACAGGCATCTGAATTAGTTGCAGATTATATGCCAAAGTAAAAACAAGTTCTGTGCCAACAAAAAGGAGCTGAAGCAGCGTATGATCTTCCTGCACTCTCTGCTGGCCTTCTGCTGGAGAGGAGCCCAGGCACGGTGCTGAGCTGCTGAGAGCTCCTTTCCCTGGGAGGAAAGGTTGGGTGCAGGTAGAGCTGACAGCATGGTGTGTGCACGAGGGTGAGCTCAAGGATTGTGGCAGAGTCTAAAGCTTCTGCAGACCTCCCAGCTGGCTCCTATGAGTTTTTCCAAATGTAGACCCTAATGGGTCGCTGCAATGGATTAGGCTGGTACAGGCTAGTTCCTCAAATACTGGTGGTAAAATCTACACCTAATGCAGCCTGAGCTTCAAATCTGCCTGTGTCCCCTCTGTCATAATCATTGCGTCTTTTACCAGTGATAGCATTTCAGAAATCTGTCTCTAGCGATATAGGGACATCTTTATTTGAGGAAGCTTCACGAGTGTGTAGAGTGTCTTCCTGGATATAGAAATGCAAATTCACAGAGCAGACAGGAGAAGAGATTTGGCACTGGATACCCTTTCTTAAGGAAAGGGAAAGAATATCCAGTCTATGAAACCAAGGTGGGTCATTCCACTCATGCCTTTCAGGTTAAAATATTGTGCATAAAATTATCATATAAAGTGTAAAGGAATGTTTCTTTCAAACAGACAAGAAATTGGATCAAAGGCAATACACCTTCTGTGAAGTGCAGCCTTTACTTCTTGTGAAATCACTGATGCTACTTGGTGGGTTGCAGGCGAGGATGTGGCTACAGCCCTGCTTGTGGCCGCGTTCAACCTTCCTGGAGTCAGGCTCAGTGTTTGTGTGCAGTGTGTAAAGGGTAATAGCACTAAACACTGCCCTCAAAAACCACTGTAATTACTTCTATTGCTGAAAAAACCCAGAACATGAGCAAAAATATCGTAGAAAAGCTATTTCTAACACTAGTGCTGCTCTTTATGGCTAAGTGACAGCCATAATTTTTTTCTTAAATTATGTGTTCTTTTTTCAGGCATTTAGATGATGCAAACCAGATTTTTGTGGCAGCATTATTGCTCATAGCCAAAAGAGCATTCAAGGAAACACTGTATTTCTGCTAAATTGCCATTTATTCAGGACACTTTGTTTATCTTTTTTCATTCTCCTTTCATTCATCAAGTCCCCATTGAGTCTATATTTCTCAGTATAAGTTCAGTAATAATTTTAGTAAAAGTAATAGCTCGCATCTACTTTGGGGGGCGAGATTATGCAGAGTTCTGGCTTTTGCTTTATTTTTAAAAGGAAAAATCCCCCAGAAAATTGTTTTTCCAGTTTGACAGCAAAACTTCCTGTTTGTTTTAGATTTTTGTTTCCTATATGTAGTATTATAATAGAAATTTTGTTGATATAATTACATTCTAGGTAGTGTTCTAGAGTTATTTTTTTATGTGTTTACCTATTCTCTGGACTGACACTGTTAGTCTTTTTTTTTTTAAAAAAGGGAAGATTGTAAGTGTTCTTTACAAGAATACTGTGAATGTCTTCTAGTTTTTCACATTGCTTTTTATTCACTTTGAGTGTTCCTAATAGTAAGTGTTTAATGGAGGTAATGTTCCAGAGGAAAAAAATGGTACCCGATAGTCATGCAGAGGTATGTAATTATGAATATTTGTCTGAGGCATGTGAATACAGAAGTTCTTTGGGGTTCATCCAGTCAACAAGTAAGAACAATAACATGAGATGGAGGTGATTAATCAAGTGTTGCAGAGAGAAAAATATGAATTACAAGTAATCAAAACAGTATCTAGGACAAATAGTTCACAGGCAATCCACAGGCCACACATGTTCACATGAACAAATTACTGAATTGTTTCAAGGTGAGGACATTTGTATACATGACAATCTTTCTATGCAGTCACGACTAGAAAAATGTACTAATACAGTTGCATAAATTGTTTACTTTGTAAATGCTATAAAATTCCTTTCTCAAAATAGACGATTTCTGCTTTGCCTTTAAAGAGTGGAAAGTACAATGATTAGCTTAGAACTGACTTCAGACTTTTGCATTAAAGAAAGGAAGCTGACAGTCAGCTCTATCCAATGCATAGTATAGCACTGAAAAATATTGTGTCATTCACCTTTGAACATAATACTGTCATTCATGTAAAGTTGTTAAAACCTAGACTGAAGGATCAAAATAAACACATTTTTCTTTGCGGTATTTTCTGGGTTTTTGTCATTTCTGCAATACATGTCCTCTTGTTTTTCTGCTTGGCTTCTGCATAACTGCAAGTTCCCTGCTTACTTTAAAAAGTCCAGGGGTTTTATAGGGATATTTTTTTATCCTTCTTGCTAGGCATCGTAACTTTTAGCTCAATAGTGTTTAGTTCAATTCCAGTGAATTAAGTTTACCTTAGGATCTTTGGAGCCCCTTAGAGGGATGATCTGATTAATTACTGTGCGAAACAGATTGTTAAAATAACTGGGTTTTATGCAGTTTCTCTTTGTTCTTTCCCTTAGCTTCTGTAATTCGTAGACACTGATACCAGATGAGTGAGGTTAATGTAGCAGCCATGTTCCCACAAGCTCGCTGACTCTTCTGACTTTTCTCTCTTCCCCAGTTAAAAACGGGCTCCCATGAGTGAGGACCTTGTGGGACCCCTTCCTGGGCTGTGACGTGTGCCCTCCAGTGCACTGAGTTTTGTGTGTCAGTCCCAAGGAGATGAGCAGCAGAAGAATCAGGATGGCTTTATGCGCTGGTCCTTACGAGTTTAGTAGCAAATGAAGCTTGTAACGCAGAGTACAGGCTGAAGGTAATTTTATTTATGGTTTTGATTGTAGCAACCTTTAATACCTAAAGCTAGAAAATATATCCTACTCATCATCCACACTGCTGCTCTGTGGTGTCTGGAAGCGACAGGATAAAGAGTCATCCAAGCTCCTGACATTGCTGCGCTTTTCTATGGGTTTGCACAGGTCAGGGGTTTAGTGGTTTGTGTAAGTGGCCGTGGTCCTGCTCCTGAGCCAAACCAGGCAGGCCCTTAGTAGAGACACAGCATCTAGTTACACACTTCCTTATGTGACAAATAAAAGTGGCTTATACCATTCTCGGACAGGTTTATCACATCCCTCTATGACTTTGGCAGGCTCACTGATAAAAAAGCATGGTATGAGCCAGGCGGTGCAACGGGGCTTAAGGGTCACTTTGAAGGGAAGGGAAACCACCTGTGTTGGACATGGTTTGTAATTTTGCTGACTGCAGCTGCACAGCAGGAAGGAATCCACCAAGTGCTGCTGTAGCTGCACCCGTAGCCCAGACAGTAGGGAGGGAGGAGGTCTCAGCCCAGCACCAACAATTCACTAGACTTCATCATTGCTCTTT
>NW_009693786.1:60911-89126 GCF_000703405.1 Apaloderma vittatum
GTTTTCCAGCAAGGAGCAGAGCGAATAAAACCGGTCCTTTTCTGAGGAAAAGCAAACTGGCTAACACAGTCCCGTCAGCCTTAATATGCTGGAGTGGGGATTTCCAAAGTTAATCCAGGTCTGTAGGGGTGAAGTCCAATATCAATCTCTTCAAGCAGACTGGGGATTTCCAAAGCTAAATTAGGTTCATTGGGACAAAGACCAGTGTTACTCGCTTCAAACCAACCATGCAGTCTCCAGTTTGTGAGAGATATGTTAACGGGATCCTGTGCATGTTCTAACTCTGATTCATTTATAAGTTTTCTTTATTTTTTTAATTTTTTTTTTGCAAATCTACTGTTTAAGCCCGGCCATTTGTAATTTTCCTTTGAGAGCTGGAGAGATGGTGAGAAGGGAGGAGAGCTGAGATGTTACTTACTTTCCCCTTTTGGGGTATAGGCCTCATTTTATGGAACTATTGAAAGTTCTTAGTAGTTGAGTCCCTTTTTTGAAGCACAACAGAAAGTGGCTGCTGTACTGATGTCATCAAAGAAAAATGAGCCAGTATTGAGCTGAAAAGTGCATTAAAACTTTATGGATCTTTTTAAAAAGTTTTACTGTGAACTGCAGCAGTGGATTTTAACTTGAATAAAACCAAATCAAGTGTTAAACCTTTCCACATTTAGATGTTGTAATGGTAACTGGAATTTTAAAATCAGTGTTCAGAGACGCAAAGTACTTAGTGAAAGACCCTGGCGATGTGCACTGGAGAGGGATCCAGAGCAGGAGCAGGGCTGGGTCTGACAGAAATCGATGCTAAAACTCAGTTAAACTAGACCAGTGCCAAGAATTTATCACACATCTGTTTTGCCTTGATTTTATATTTAATTATCACCTGCAAAAAGTCTGATTTCTAGGCATTTATTATGAAATTAATAAAAGAGTTTACAAGGCAGTGCTGTAATGCACTCCGGGGTGTGTCGTGCTGGAACAGAGCCATTTCCAAAGTTGTCGAAGTTGTACCTCATAAAGTTAGTGCTTCAGTTTGTGGTCAGTGCAGAATAATATCCCAGGAAAAATACTGTGTAGTTCTAGTAGTGCTACCTGGCAGAAAGCTAGCTGCCATGCACGGCCCCAAAATGTGTAAGGGCTGTGCATATAGCAGCCTTTCTTCTGAGCCCATAGGTGATGTGACACCAAAGTTATCGAGACTTCCTGGTGCTCGTTTCTTTCCTGGGAAATTCACAGAGAAAATTTACTAATATGTTAAATATATTCAGGGTAAGATACAAGATATATTTATATACATATGTATATGTGTTTGAAGCAAAGAGGAGCTAATCCTGAAAGATGAGAAAACCTAAAGATGAAAAACTAATTTAGAACTAAATAAATAGTTGAAGAGCTTTTTAATCAATTGCTCTCTTTTCTCAGCAGTGTAGGCAACAGGTGGTATGAGATTGGGTGTCTCTGAGTGTTCTGGTTTTGCCTATCCTTGTGTAGGACTCCAGTATATTTTAGTACCTACTGAGCACTTCCATGTAGTAGCAACCCTGGGTTCTGTGCAAGTCAGCACTGTGCAGCCTCTGTCAAGCAGCTTTTTTTGTTTATGACTTCTCTCCTTTGTATTTTTCTTTTTTCTTAATTTATTTTTACTTTCCATAGTGCAACCTAACATGCCTTCCCTCAACAACTCAGGAATTTGATCCACTAAAAAATACAGGACACACTTAAAGTGGTTTCTGTTGATGTGTGGCCAGTAAATTTTTTCCTTGCCCTTTTAGCCCCCTTTTTTTTTAAGTTCAGGTTAATCCTTTTCAAAATTTCTGTTCGAAGGAAACATTATTAAAAGCCTGATATTTAAGCCTGGTGGATGCAGAAAAATTAATTAAACAAATCTCTGATACCTACAGTTGCACTTACCAATGGGGTAATTACAAGATGTTGGGTGCAAAATATATATGCTGAAGTTTCTCTAAAACTTCTGTTCCTTATTATTATTTTGTTATTCAGTTAGTGTAGTGCCTAAAGGCTGCAAACTCTTAATGAAGACTTCATTATACTGGGTATTGTACAGGCACATGGTGTGATTTAGGATGTGAATGGATGATTGTGATCAATTCAGTTGTGGTAACTTCATGATTTGCTTCTCAGATGAGTAACGATAACTGATTATATATTAATTGCTACTTTATTGCAATCAATGCTGGTGTGCAAGGGTGGTTTAAACTGATGTGCTTTTCTCTGTAATTACAGTGGTTTAGGAGTACATAATGGGCCAAGAATTAATTACCTCAGCTCATGCAATGAGTGGATCGCCCTGGGCTTATAGCAGTTTGATCGACTACCTGTAGCCAGAGTCTTGGGACTGAACCTCTGAAAACAAGATCATGCAGTTTGGGGGAAAAAAACCCATATATATACAGGTTAAGTGCAAAAGGAGAAAATGTTCAATGTACAGTACTATGTTCAATAATGCTGCATCTGTCTGATCACTGTGTATTTTTCTGCTTACTCCACTAGTGCAGATCTTAGAAATCACAAATACCTTCTATCAAACTGAAATTTCTGCCTCTACTGTTCCAGTAGGAGAGTTACTTTGTGGTATGATCCATTGCTCAAAGTGCTGTGGCAGCTTTTCCTTTTGTGGAAAGTTCCTGCTTCAAGTGCCTTATGCTGCCCAGAAATGCAGAAATATCTCAAATATTTAAGTCAGCACTAGGTCATTCAGAAACAAGCTGGCAACTTACCTGCTTCTTTGGAGCGTAGGTGAAGTTACTGCTTTCTGCCTGGAACCATCCTGAGCTGGCAAGCACAGTCACCCACAAAGTTAGAGCTTCCAAAATATATCTGAGCTTCCAAAATATGGAACTTATGGAACTATAATATGGAACTTAGGGCACTATACAGGGGAATCCCTGTATAGCCCAGCAATGAGAAGGCAACGTCTATATGATTAATGTTTATGATGTCTGTGTTCAAATATACTGACAGATTCGGTATAAATCCCTCAAATGAAATACTAGGGACACAAATCTCTCCAGAGATGTATATGCTCTGAAAACTTCAAAACACATCATGGATGGGTTTAGATGGACTTTTTCAGGATGCTAGCAACTCATTTGGAAGTTATTTAATACCATGTCAAATAGATAATTGATTTGAATTACAATTCATGTATACTTTTCCAGTTCTTCACTGAGCACTTTTTCTCCCATGAAAATGAGCTGTTTCTATTTCAGCCAGCACTGGCTATGGTTTTCCTGTTGCTATAGTCAGCTCCAGAAGTATCTTATAAAGTCACAAACATGGCTGCTGTTCATTCACAACTTAGATGTATAGATGAGTGCTAGTTCTGATCTGTTAGACTACTGAAGTTAACAAATGCCTGTTAGAGGTGACACGTGGCTCTTCTCTTGTGGCCAGTAATTCTCTTACCATTTCCTGAAGTTCTGCCTGTCAGAATTTTCATTTGCAAAGATGGGATGAACATAAGATGCGGATTGGTTTTTTTATGCACTTGCTTAGTTTATTGCTTCATAGTCTGTCTTTGAAAATTTAGCTGTGCAAGTTTTCTTTTAAAAGAATGAAGACCAATAATGATGGGATCTGTTAATATTGTTAAATAATAGTATTATTCATATACATATCTTTTCTGCCTAGCTATTATAACCTACATAAAAATAGTTTCATAATTTATGAAACATAATTACCTAAGAACCATGACCCATTCTTTTTATTCATTCACTCAGAAACAAATTCTTATTTTTTTCTTAGAATGCCAGTCTGTCTGATTTTATTGTAATTTTTGGGGTATAAATATGCCATCAGTTTTGTTGTAGCTCTGGAAGCCAGCAGCAGAAAGCAAGGTTTCATCCGTTCAGTTCTTCAGAGTGCAATCTTAAGTCAGACTTAACATGACTGAGTTTGGAATGGACTGTTTCTGGAAAATGGTTCCTCCTTTTGCTCAGTACATCCATGTACTTCACTGATCCTTCACTTTTTGACAAAAAGATGTTTATCTTCTTTTTTTCTTTTCAAAATGTTCTAGCAATGATATTTCTTGTATGATACAGTACTTAAAATTTGTTACCTAATGGTTTGGAAATCGTGAAGAAATGGGAATTTAGTGTGTTTATACAAGTGTCTAGTACAGCTGGATCCTAGTCTCTTAGAAAGCAAATATTAACATGCAGTTTTGCATACCATCACTGCAGTTCTTAAATGTTACATTTTTAGACTCTTAGAACCTTAGTTCTAAAGATGTGCAAGTTAGAAATTAATTGAATTAGAGCTTCAGATTCTGACTTCAATTTGTACTGTCACTAGTCCGAAAAAAACCACTTCTGAACTAAAAAAAATGGTTGAATTTAGATAATAAACTTGTATTATCCTGTGATGTAACTTGATGCGGAGTCTGCTGTAATTACAGCCATATTGTCAAGTTGATATATCAAATCTAACTGCTCCTGAGCATATCAATTGTGGAAGCTTTTCTTGCACTCTAACATTAGTCGAAGTTGCAGCACACTACAGTTACTTATACAGGGGTGTGTTTGGGTGCGCTGTGTGCTGAAATACCTTTGTGGTAATCAGAAAGATCATCCCTGGTGAAACTACACGTTCCTTTATTTTTTACATGAGAACATACACATATAGTAACGTTTTGGTGGTAAGATTTGGGCAAAAATTACTATATAGGTACATTGGATTTTGTAATGGAGAATAGGAGTTTTTCTCTTAAACATCAAGGATGACTGAATTGGCAGTGTGAGGCCATTGGTCTCCTGTGTTTTTAGCTGGTGATATTAATTTATGTATTAAAGTTAACTTCCTTTATACTTTGCGTTGCAACTTTACAGGACATTGGTTTGGCTGTGCATAACTAGTGTGTTGAGTTTCCAGTCACAGATTGTTAAATGTTAAGGAAGGACATGAATCTGTCTTTGAGTTGTGTTCAGATTAGGGAGAAAATACAAGAAAGGAAGGCAAGTGAAGAAATCATGCAACTAAAACACTAGACTAGGTCTCGGGAGATCTGAGTTTGGTCCTTTTTTCTGTCACATCCTCCCTTTCTGACCTTGCTTAAATCACTTGTATCTTTTACTGTTGTTTCAACCTTTTTACACAAATAGTCTTGTCCTTAATCTCTATTCCATATCTCCTTAGTTGCAGAAGTGGATTAAAACATCACTGTCTTCGTCCCTTAGCTCTAGATAGACATAATGTAAAAGCAGGAACCGTTACTGCTGTTAAACCCTCAGTGCATCCTGCTCACATTCTCAGTGTTAGGCAAATCACCAGGTTTTCAGTTATGAGGGACTTTTTTTCCTCATGCCGGATTTGCAAGGAGTAGATTTGTGGATGTCTGAGCTCTTATTATGGCACATGGTCTGCTTTCTGCTATCACTTGTGACTTTTGATTGAAAGATTCGTCCAAGTTCTCATGGGCTTAGAACATTGACAGTGTCCTTGATCTTTCTCATGTTCTACCTCTCAAACACTGTAATTGTGGGTTTTAATCTTTAAGGGTTTTTTAAAGTTTCTTAAAGGATGCTAGGAAGAACTTCTGTTTGTGGCATATGTTGACCTACGAGATAGATGTTCTGTGGCTGCTTCTGTATTTGATTGCACTGGTTCTTGCTATTGAACTCTAATAGCCATTTTTCCTATGTAGTAGTGTATTAGTTCTTTCATTAGAAACATGCAGCCAGCTCCGATTACATGTTGTTCTGAACAGACCTTCCTCTGAGAAAGTTGAGGTGAAGTCTGTAAACACCCGAAGTTTAACCTAAGAACTGAGCAATAAAACATGATTACAAGGCCATGGACATAGGCCCCGTCTTGCCAAGCTTACTTGTCAGAGTAAGGCTTTTACTTCGGAAGAGAGGCAGTAGGCAGAGAAAAGGAGAGCAAGGATGCTGTAAAATGCTGCAGTTGCAGCTTTTGATGAGTTACTTTCACGTTCTGTTACTCCATTAAGTCTTGAGCAGCATGTTCTGAGAAGTGCCAGTTCTCTGCTGAGCTCCAGTGAAGAAAACTAAGAGTTCTCTTGCAAACAAACTGCAAGAGTGTATGCTGCTGTTGCTCCTCTAAGTCACAATATTTTAAGCTAATTTTTTAGGATATAATGTCACATTAGAACCATTTGATTTCTAGTTTCATGAAAATGCTGCAGTACGTGTTTTCAAAATTATTGTGATTTATATTTTTATTCCTTTTTATAGACTTAATGTGTACAGGACTTGAAGAGTGAAACCTTAATGTTAGGGTGCTATTTAAGTACAGATTTCTAGTGTTCATGAAACAGTATTTTTATACACAGAGAAATGAACTCAGTTACTGAACATAACTTTTTACTCTACTTACACAATACATACAAAAGTGTGTCTATCCATGTGCCTCCAGATATGCAACTGAAACTTGCTTTTTATATTCCCAAACAGGAGACCATAGTTGAAGTGCAAGTAAGGGTCTTCACATGGTTGTGTCATTGAGGAAATACATCGAAAGGACTTCTGTATAATTGTGAGGCAATCATTGTCTCAGAAGACCAAGTGTATGGAAACCTTACGTTTTTCTTCACTTGGCCTGTTTTCTTTAAACCTATGTCTCCTTTGAACACCGACATTAAAAATACCGATCTTTCTATCTTACATGCTGTTGTTAAGCTCTTGAATAGATGAAAGGATATTCAATGTAACAGAAGATCCTTAAATTGACCACAGTGATGTGTTCTAGTGAAGGAACATAGCAGTGACTTGAGCTTTGGTAGAGTGTGTTGAAGAAGAAGGTATTTAAGCCAACCCGCTCGAGTCTGGCCCTTGTGCTAGATCCTTCCTTCCAGCCTAAGCAAGGCAAAGGAAGGTTATTCGGATTTTGTAGGTAGTATTAGTAAAGACACAGATTGACCAAATATGGAATGATCCCTTTGGAGAAGGATTTTGACAAATGTTAAAATACTTAAATGTTTCTAGAAGTAGATGGGTATTATGTGGGCAAGGAGGAATATCATTTAATTTGGGCAATGGAATTTTGGTTATATTTTGGAATTCCCAGGGGAGAAACACTGTTATAATGTCTTAACAGATAGTGACAGAGGTGATGTCTAAATTAAACATTCATGCTCCTTCACATGGCTATTTGCTGAAATATTTATGTTGGAATATATTTCGTTCTTTTTTATGATTAAAAATTTGCAGAAAGTATGCATGTTTGTTTATGCTCCAGAGATTAGGGTCAATGCTATGATGTGAAAGGCAACTGATTAGATGCTACTTTAGTTTAACAATTATGTATTTATTTATTCATATGCTTTCAAGTAAGTTTAGAAATATTTTTTTTTTTCCCCTCATAAACAAACTTGTGTATCTCACAGCTTTCTATAAAAGGATAGCTATTAGAAATAAAGAAAAACAATGGATAATGAATTCTAAAAAAGTAATCCTGTGTCACCGCTTGTAGTCAGAAATGTTTAAAAAAACCAGTTCTGTAAAGGTTAATAGTGGTAATTGGCATCTCCATTGATGGACTTGCTTTCATCATGGTAGTTTTTTAGATTTGATTACCATAGCGTTGTGATTAACAAGCACGGGTAGATCTTTGCAGTATTTTCCCATATATAGAAACTTAAAACTTCTCAAATCATTTGGTCACAAGTGTTTCTGCCAACTGCTTCTAGCCATTCAGTGACAGTTACCATTTTCAGTTCCAATCTCTGTAGTTCGTAATATCTAGCTTACATCTTAAGCTTGCAAATTTGACTTACGTGGCACTTGTAAGATAGTGTTCCCTACATATCCACACATGCCCAAATCTCTTCACTTATTAGCGCAAACTTTTTTGGTTTCATCAGTTTTTCCCTTTCTGAATGCTACTTCAAATATTTTCCAAGTCAGTTTGGCTTTGCATTACTTCTTATCGTGCCAGTAGCTGCCCATTTTCAAGCTCATCAGAAACAACCTTTAAAGTACTTTCTGAGCTATCCCCAAGTCAGTTCTTGTGTCCTGTTCTTTTTCAAGAGAAGAAGTGCCCACTTAGTCAGGTAATGATGATTGTCTCCATCACCTGCAGAATGATTTTGGCTATTCTTCCACATACAGTGCCTCAGCAAAAATTAACCCTGCTCATATATTGTGGGTGTGATTTCATGCTATAACTAAACTAATCTAACGGTGGGCTACCACTGAGAGGCACAGGTGAAGACTTTCTTCTCTTCTGTACAATAACAGATAATTTATGCACAGGGTAATTTGCTGAGACTTCTTGATGTACTTCTAACTTTACCTTTTTGAGGTATTTACACATACTGAATTGAAAATTCACCTTGCAGGAGAGATGGGAAGAGGCATAATGATCAGAGGCTCTGTTCTGAAATAGCTAGTCATCAGGTACAATGGAGGAGAATACGCCGAGGCATGGGGAATATGAAGATAATGCAATGCCTGTTTCTGAGCTCTCCCATCCTGAGACGTTGTTAATCTAAGCCCTGACATGAGTCAGTACAGCCCAACTGGTTTATCTGAAGTCTGGCAAACAGGAGTAGAATAAATGTCTGGGAAATGTCCATATGGAAGAGTGCCCAGCATTGTCCCTGCTATTGCAAACCATTAGACCTACATGGGCACGATTTTCCCATGTCTGGCTATCGCTGGGTTATTGGCCATTTTGCTTCAGGCACAAGATGCAATGTATCAGTATGCATGCCCTAAGTTTCAGTAGGTGCTTGGAAGTTTTGCAGGATTTTGTTTTTAATCGTTCATGTGAACTTTCATCACATTTTTCACCTGAATTTTGCAGTCTTCAAAGCTGATCATTGGTGAAAATGCTAATTTTCCTGAGTGGTTTATGAAATTTTCATTCTGAAGTTCATGATGTTGTCTTTCATTCCAAGGTGATTGTATTTTTCCCTTTTTGACCTCTATTTGTTGAAAGTCCTGAGACTGACTTGAGACTAAGCAGTGTTCATAAAATATAGCTGTATATTTTAAACATCAGGTTTTATCACTATTCACAAATAATTTGTGGAGCTGTATTACAAATTCTGGTGTATTTATTCATTCCTATTATAGTGGCCAATTTAACAAATTAATTTTTCTTCATTGTTCTTTTGACTTGGAGATCATGATAACATTTGCATACTCCATTCTCAGCCTGTTTACTCTCAGTATATCATGTTACTGTCCCACAAATTTCATAAAAATAGAAGTGTATCTGTAATTGCCTGCCTCTCTTCTAACACTGGTGCCTAGTTTTCTACCTGGTAGGAAAGTCAATGTCAAGATGCTTCTAAATTAAAGAAATGGTATGATTTTTGAAATTATTTAAATTTTTATTTGCTATTACAATTAAATAACTCAAAATAACTGAAGACAAGATAACTCTCCTATAGAGAGTGAATTCACTCTCCTATAGTTGTTACTAACCAAAGTTGAAACTTGAGTATTTTATACAATTTCCTATTTAACTTGAAGACTTGCTTTTGACATTGCAGACATGTCAAGGCTAAACTCCGTTCAATAATTTCATCATTAAACATTTATTCTACATTGGGTTCCTTCCTCTCCAGTGTCAGGAGACCAGTCTTGGACTAGCAAAGACAATTTTAAATATCCCCCTAAGTGAACATTAGCAAGGAATGAATGAGAATGAGATATTTTGATGTTTTGAAGAGACTGAAGGCAGACAAAATACAATTTACTGAAGATTTTATGAAGGAGCACCAGTGTCTTGACTTGATAAACAAATCCAAATCACTGAGATGAAAGCTTAATTCTGGAAATAAATGAGAGTTTTTTGTTTGGCAGTTTTTATGTATTCTAGCCTATCCATTTTTTGGAGCACATTGTTTTGAACTGATTTAGGCAGAATTTATTATTTCTTAAGCAGAGAGATTACCATGAACGGTTCATAGCATTTGATGAAATAATTCTTCCTGCGAAGGAAGATTTTTCCAACACATTTCTGAAATTCTGTCATCTGCTACTTTCCCTAGCACACATTAAGAGGAATGAACAGCTAACAGTACTACTGGAAATCAAGCTAAAGAACTCAAACACTTTTCCTTCACACTTGTGTTCATGTTTTGTATTAAGACCAGTTATCTTCCTGTAATTCCTACTAGCTTACTCAAGCTTCTGTAAAGAAGATTAAGTTTTTTTACAATGGTGAGATGTTATGTGCTTTGATAAGGAAGTGTTTCTTTTCTGTAAGTAAGTCAGTTGTTAGTAATACAACAATTATTTGATAATATTTCATTCACAATGACATGCTTAAAATAGTTGCTGCCAATTCATTTTTAAGACAATAATTACTTGTTTCTAACATCCCTAAAGAAGTAATTATGTAATAAAAATTTACATGACTGACATATTTGTTACCTATAAGAAGTGCAAATTTCCCTTGAATTTTTAGCAATTTTGTAGGGTTTTACATTTAAATATTGAAACCTATTAAAATTGCCCATGGAGATTTCTGGGAGAGGTTATCTATGGGCCTCTGCTAATTAATTATGATATATTTTACTTCCATGTGATTTGTCACTACTAGTCCTGTAAGGACTACAGGAAAAGTCATTTGTTTAATCTGACTGGGACCTTGTGGCATTTAATTGTAAGCATAACTGTGATACAATAAATCCAAATGAATTTGGACAGTGATTAACAGGGAGCTCCTTGATATGGTAATGAGATTTAAAAAATGGTTCCTAAGTGTTTCTGTGGATTTCTTTAACATTTTTGCAACTAAACAATTTTTAGGGTAAGAGTGGTTGCTTGTTGATAACCTACATGAAGACATTTGTTTGTGTCTATGTATAACGTATAAATATTTACATGTATGTACATGTGTGAGTGTGGAAAATGTGCAAAGAAAATAAAATATGGAAAGCTTATGGTACATTTAATTATGATGAGCCAAACAAAAATACACCACAGAGTTAACCTTATTATTACATATATTTCAAGCATTCTAAAATGTACTAGTTGACTAATCACAGATATGTAGTTCCTACTCTGAAAGCTTATTATCTAAGACACCTGCAAATATTTAGACATCTGCGTAGCTTTACTACTGTGTATAGTTCTACAGATTTTGTTTATCTGTTTTTGTATGATTTATGCCCAAATTTGTCATTACATGGCAAATTTACAACATGAAAAAGAAGAAAAAAATTCAGAATTCAGAAAGTATATATGTTGATCCTTTCAGATGTTTTGTCATCACATTGCTAGAAAACTGGATTTTAAAGAATATATTTATAATTTTGCTATTTAGCAGAATTATAATAGAACTGTAGAGAAGATAAAGAGTGCTTCCATTAACAGCATCAAACTGCTACTAGACATCAAGGCAAACTAATTTTTTGTTTGTTTATTCTTGCAACTCGCCCTCTGCTTATTTTGGTCTTTTTCCAAAAATTGGCTCATCTTCCTCTATGGTGATCTTTAGATGGGCTTGATACCATCTTCATTTGTTTGATCATCTTTCTCTTCCTTATTCTTTTAAAACTTTTATTGATGAAAAAGTATTTTTATTAATTGGAAGATCCAAACCCTCATTCTTTGTTAGCACCATTCCTGTAGCAGTACTGCGTTTTTCCTATTCTGCCCTGGGAAAATGCTTTTCTGTGGTCTAGAAGGAAAAACAGTTCGAAAGCTTCTCCATTCCTCAGCATTATGACTGCTAGCCAGAGGTCACTGCCCGTTGTCATTTTAACTTTGTGATTCTTCACCAGTAGGAATTAGACTGCACCACAAAAGGAAACCTAGCAGGGGTTAGTGTTTTCTAACTTGATGAACAAGCAAGACTTGAGTCGAGACTCACTGCCATCCCTCTGTGTAGCACATTTCCCTTGAGACTCCAGCTCAGGGAAATCTTTAGTAGGAGAAACAGATGGTAGTTGGGTGCTTGTTTGTTTTCACTTATGTGAAAGGAGAAGGATATAATTCAGATGGAAGGGGAGCTGGTTCATACTCTTGTGCAATGCTGGGAGTGTCTAGCTGCTTTACCTGCCTGTGTGCTGAGGTTTCTGTACAGAGCTCGACCTAGCACCGCTGGCAAGGGAGCACTAGCTTACTTGGCCTTCTACAGCCAGCCAGCTGCACCAAGGAGATTTGTTCTTTGTGCTGCCATGTCAGCTTGTCCACTGTGTTCCTTGGCCCTTTAGCTCCCTTCTGTTTGTGCCGTTCCATGAAATCTTTAGAGAAGGAGCTTCAGTGTTTCTTAGGGTTGATGTGAGGGCAGTCCTGTCACTAACATAATGCAGGTTTCTTGTTACCATTTGCTTGCAGAATTAGAGAAAGGGCTTTCAGGCATCTAGCCCTCCCACAGCTCCAAGGCAGGACTCATGATGTGAGTGGTTTAGCTAGTTTTGTTTTGGTTTTAATCTGGATTGCAACTTTGTACATGGATTGATTTTTATCTTTGGGGAAAAAAATGTAGATTGTTATATTAACAATGGGTAGACACTTGTGCCACAAATGATGCTCTGACATATATTCTGTTGCTGTTCCCCCCGCTCCAGAGCTCTCTTTGCCTTCACTGGAAGCCCAGATGTAGAAATGATGGTGAGAACTGGCCACAAGCAAAGCTGCGTGTATCTTATAGTGGGCTGGATTAGAATCTGTGGTGGTATCCCCTCAGCTCCTGTGGTACTGTGATACAGCAGATTTATTCAAATCCATACAGGAAGGGTTTTACTCAAATATCAGAGTTATTTGTAAAGGACATTGACTGCTAGGTGCTGGTTTTCTATAAATTGCTGCAACTTCCCAACTTCAGCTCCCTGTTTGCTGCATAGCTTGTGTTGCAGAATTTCCATCAGCAAAGCTTGATGTATTGGCAGCTCCCATAGGCTAATGTTTTGGTGCCTAAAGAGATGGACTTAAAAGCATACTGATGATAGTGCTAAAATCTTCAGCACAGCAGTGGTTAACAGTAGTGGTTAAACAGAAAAAAGTCCATTGTTTTGATTAAAGCTCTTAATTTGATGCGCTACTCATTGCAGTGACAGTTGCAGTCATTATTTCAGGCCGTTTGCAAACTCAAGAACATAGTCACATCATTACAAATCATTTTCATTTTGTGTCTGTGAAGATTTTTCTTGTGACCACAAGAGTTAGAAACACGTTTCTGAAGAAAGCTTAGATGTTGCAGCTAAATATTGCAGCAGAGTGAACGCTGCATCAAATTCTGCTTCTGTGTTATCGTGAAATATGCAGACCTGTGTTCAAAGGTTGCACAACAACTGTAGTCTAAATGTGGAGTTTTTCTCCTTTATTCTGTTGAGACTCATACGATAAAAGGCCTGTGAGCTACCTAGACCTCAGAGTTGCTTAATAGCTTGTGGGAGCTAGCTACTTGCCAGTTTTAGAGCATCGGTCTATCTGACTTAACCACATGTAGACTTACTGGCAGGTCTACTCAAATCAGTGGTGTAATTATTTACTTCTTAAAGAGAAAACAGGCTTACATTATAATGACCTTACAATAACTTTCAGTTTTATGTGGAGAAAAATAAACAGTTGTCATTTCCTTGTTATTTTGAGGTTTAAGTCTTTACCACAAAGGTTTTAAATATTTACTAACTACTATGTTCTCTGAAATTTCTGTGTTTAAAAATACAATGAATTTATTCAGTGAAATCTTTCGGCTGCACCAAGCTTCACAATCTCGATTATAGGACATTATAAATGAATGTCTGTCCCCTCTGTTTTCCTTGGTATTGCCTGACTTTTAAGTCATTAAAAACTGTTTATTACTTTTAGTATTTTGGCTGCCTGTTAAAATTTCAAAATACAAAGGCTATTTTTTTATTTGTGGTACAGCCATGTTCCTAGAAAAAGTATTCTTTGCGTTGGAAGAAGAAATAAGTTTGCCAATGTCACATCTGAAAAACGATTTCACGTCAAAGTGCTTCCTGAGACTTAACTTGTGTTGATATTGGGGAAACTGAGTAGAGAAGTGTTTGCTTATTTCTTTTTTAGTTAATGTTATTTTTTTTGTATGACTCAAAGAGGAGTTAAATGCAAGTTCTCATTTAACCAAATATTAATTGCTCTGTTTTTTTCCTGTTTTCTCTTGATAATTATGATTAATACTTCCATTTGTCCTTTTACACCTTTTTGCTTAATTCTAGTAGTTACTCTGAGATCTCGAGCACGCAAAGGACATTATAAAGATATGAAGCAGTAATTTGGCTATTGCGAGGGAAGGATGGAATTCTAGGACATCAGCACGGCACTAATGGTCTGTTGGGGCTGACCGTAGGAGTGATTTACTTTGGAAGTGTATTTGTAAAGAATTACATCACTTCAGTTTCTAGTTCCTTCTAAACGTGTGACTCCTGAAACTAGTCAGTAGTTGGGCTTCCTCCTTTTGAAATCTTGAATTGAAGCTGTTTCAGTGTTTCCGAACCGCATTGAACTATTTCGTTCTGGTTTGCCGTGAACCTTTGTTATCCCAAATTGCTACAGGGCTCTGGTAAGGCCTGGCATGTGGTATTGCTGCTGGTGCACTGAATGAGCTTGGCTTCCTGGAGGTTCCGCATCTCCATGATCCGTCAGGTCAGTAAGATCAGATGACAGATTACAGAGTGTGAGATAAAACCTTACATTCAGCCGTTTTAGTTAGAGCTGGCAGAGAAAATGTCACCATACACCAGTTGGAGGTTAATGCCCAAAGAGCTTAGACTATGGGAAAGAAACTGTGAGTGCTTGCACGTCTCTGTGCCAAGACAGTTTGATTCCTACCTGCAGCAGATGAGGAGTGCTTACACACGTTTTCCCAGCTCTGCTCTGATGACGGTACCTCTAACAGGAAAGCAGGAGCCTTAGCAAGATACATGGTGGGGAAAGAAGGACGAGAGTCTGTTAATAACATCTTAATTCACTTCAGTCATTTACCAAGTAGACCTGTTCTCAAGATATTGTTGGATAGAAGTGTTCTCTCTGTAGTACTCCCCCCATGTGAAAATGAGAGCACAGTAGCTCAAACTAAAATACCTGAGTTACCAAAAAGAAACTTTTTGCTTTGTTTCAGTGTCTAGTCTGTTTTAGCCAAAGATGAAATTAAGGCAAGTTTAAAAACTCTCAGTAAATTTCTCAGCTGGCTTAGCATGAAGAACTTCACAGTATTTGGAGTAGTGTGCCATGGATAAAATTTGAATTTGTATTTGTATATTATGACATTTAAAAAAATTGTTCAAACTTCAAAAACTGTATGCCTTCGATTGTCCCACTACACTGCATAAGCAAAGGCTCCCCTCAGCAAGGAGTGGGGTGAGTGAGCAGACTGCCCCGTCCTGGCCAAGGGGCTCTGGTCAGCGCTGCTTTGCCAGGGTGCAGGCAGGTCTCCCAAGACTCCTTTCAGCTGAACGAGCAGCACGTGTGTGGTATTTGCTTGCCAGAGCTGGGTTTAGTAATGAATAAGATGTTAAAAGAGAAGGCTGGAACATTTTTCATAAATGACATTTGTTTTCGTCAATGTAGGTACAATTTATTTATTTTTTTATCTAGAAATTTTTTAGTCATTGAACCTAGTATTTCTCATGTTCATGGGGAAAAAGAGCACACATAACTCAGCTTAGCTTTGCAAATTTTGAAAATCATCCCTAAAAGAGTACAAAGGAACTTGCCGAACATATAAGAAATGATATATAATTTATATACACTGCTTGCTTGATCTCCTTTTATTCTGGATAACCATCATATTGTTAATTCCTGAAGTGACAGGTGCCGAGCGTGTAATAGCAAAAGCTGATGAGAAGATAGTAGCCCTCTTTGCTGTGTTCTAGTGTACCGGAGAGATGCAGCCCTTGTTCAGCTGTGGTTCTAAACAGGTAATGCTCCTGTGGGCTAGAGATGGGGGTTGAAAGGGAAAGGAGAAACTTCCTCCTTTGCTTTTGTGATACATTCTCAGCTCATTATCCAAGGTACGTGAATTGAGAGGCAAGTACTTGCAGCCTCAAATACCACTCCATGTGTTTAAGCAACTCAGTATAGGTCAAGAAGTATATGCAGCGTACTAAATTGGGAATTGTGGGGTGGGTGGTTGTTTTGGTCTCGGTAATAGAAAATGCAGGTCATCTTGGGTGGGGAGAGTAGGTATATTTTTATGCGGAGCCCAATACTAACAAGTAAATATTTACCTTGGAGTGCTAATGTCATGTTACCATGCTATTTCATTGTAGGAATAAGTAAAAGGTAAACATTTGCTTTTTAGTTACTGTACCTGGAGCTTTTAATATAAAACCATTTAGAATCCTTCTTCATATCGTAAAAAGGCGGTTTTCTCTTTTTACAGAGAAAAGACAGCAAAGACAACAGCAATTCACGCTTCCCTTAAGGCTCCACCGTGGTGCAATAGCGCATTCTGAAAGAACAGCCTCCAAAATTCTCCTCGTTAACGTTTATTATGTCCTCAGCCTTTCTGCCTCAACTACTAGCATGATTGTCAGCTTGAAGATATTTTGGTGGTCATTTTTCTGATAGGGACATCCATTCAATTGGAAGTGGATTTCTGCCTCAGAAGGTTATATCATTCAGCAGTAACTTGTGGCCATCATCGCCTTTCTTTGTTTCTGGTATTGTCTTGTAAGGTGCTAATGCAGACTCCCACTGCTTATTCTATAGATCTATACCTGCCTTTTTACTTATGTGGATTATAACGAACGATTTAACCAAGTTCTTCTTTAACAATATTGAATTTGATACCTTTTAAACTTGCTCTACATACAGAAATGAGATGAATTTGGGATATGCCAGTCACAATTAGAAAAGATACTCCATGTATTTTACCTTATTAGACATATTTTTTCCTAGCCACAAAAGACGGTGAATGGTCAGTCATCTCTAGAGCGATTGCAAGTGATTTGCCATGTCTTTTGACAGAAGTGGAATTTTATTTTAGATGACTTAATCATGGACTCTTGGTAGGAGTGAGAATAACGATAAGAGTATGGTCTATGACTTTGTCTTGTCAGTGCCGATAAACCAGACTATACATTCAGATTTCAAATAAATGAAAGTTTCTGTCAGTAATAGTGGGAGTACTTCCACAAGTTCCTTGACAGGAGTATTGAGGCAAGAAAGCTTCTAACAACTTCCTTGGAACAGTACTAAAAGATAAAACTGTAGGTGAATGGTTTATATTGAAGGTGTATCTCAGCATGGTGAGGGCAGCAAATAGTGATCTGCAAAAACACCAAGAACTGCAAAAGCAGTGGTTTCTGGAGGATGTTACTGTGTTTGGCACAAGCATATGGTAACCGGCAGCAAACCATGTATAGATTTTGTGCGCCGAGCTAGTCAGCAATTGTTATATTTATGTACAATGTTTATTTGCTAAGCTTTATGGTCAACTTCATTACTCTTCATTTTATTCATTATTATGTCACTGAGGAGTAACTTGTTAAAAGATTAAAAGTTCCAATTGGTTGCTCATGCCTAAGGTATGTAAATGCTTTGCAGCTCCACAGTAATTTACTGACATTTCTGGCAATTTGCACTTAAATAGTTTATGCACGTGCATATACATGCGCACAAGCATAGTGTAAATGCGTATTTTTTTTAGAAATCCAGTGCAATTAGTTCTTAGTATAAAGGACCTAATCCTACAGTCCTGATGCACACAAAACTCAGTTTTATTTTTGGTCTATAGGAGAAATCCTAAAAGAGCATTGTTCTTTCAAAACTACAAACAGTGAAGAAGCAAAATCTAATGCTCCTATAAATCCAAGGTGCAACAGTTAGTACAGAGTTTCTTTTGATGATGACATATTAAAATTTTTCTTATTACTAGTTTTTGAAATAGGATACATATGTTTATATATACATGTGCACAAATACATACAATTGTAACTGTAAATCTTTGTGTGTGTGTGTGCATATGTGTATATTCAGGCATATAATTTTAAATCAAGTTTTACCCTTCTCACACTCAACATATGCTTCTCATTTACATTTAGCCTTATGAATATTGCTTCTGAATAATGACAATGCTTGTGTTACAAATTTGGGTTTTGACACCAGGCTACTATATCCTCAAATCTAGTGCGAATGCTCACATTCTGAAACTTCATAAGCAGCATTTCCGTGAGCATAAACTTATTAAACTGCATCTTGAAGATCAGAATTGGATGTCAAATACTCAGAATAATTATTCTTTTGTTAGAAAACAGATATTTCCTCAAGCAGACCTGCAAAATCATGCAGCACTACATGAATTCAGATAGTGTAAGGCTGTATGAGACAGCAGCATTTTCTTACTAAGTTACAGAGTTGGCCATAAAAGCAGATTTTTTTAAAACTCATGAAGTGATTTTATACAGTTTGCTTGCCTTTATACCAGCACCTGGTGTTCCTGTCTTTCTTTCAAACTAAAACCAAAACCAAAACACTTAATCATTTGAACTAAACAGAAGTCATATTTTTTTAAAAGATTTTGCTGATCATAGCATCGTAGGATGGTTTGGGTTGGTGATTTGTGTCATAGTTTTGATATTATTCCTGGTGAATCAATACCCCAAAACTACCAGAACAATTACCAGCTTGTTAGCTATTCCTGTAGATAAGGGAGGTAGGGAAGTTCTCAGAGAATTGTAGTATCCTACAAATACAAGGTACTTATCTCAAAAATCCTAAGGAAATATAAAGAGGGAAAATGTTACTACTCAATCTTTACTCATTCTTACACTCAATACCCAGTTGAAAATGTTTTGCCACTTTTTACGAGCACAATGTTTCTTACATGCAGTAGAAGCAATTTGAGTATAACCGTGATAACCTAGTAGCATGTGATAATTTACCTTTAGAGGCATGAGTAATACCTTTTTATTTCACCACTCATTTTTTTTCCCCAAGTTTACCAGCCAATTTGATTTAAAATGTTGCTTTTCTCTCTAGTGCTACTTTACACAAAGGTGGCATTCTCTCTAGGGACAGTTTGTGAAATGATGCCGTGTTGCTAAAAGGTTGCATCAGAGAACAAGGTGCTTTATTTTGTGACTTCTGCTATTGTTTTAGCTTTCTGGAGTGTCTCTTGAACACACACATTTACAATGAATAAATGTCTTTGCTCTGAGCACCAAAGCTGTAGTAAGCTTGTGTATGTTTCTCAGAGCGTGATACTTCTTTATCATCTATTTTATTTACCAAAGTTAGGTTAACTTTTGCCGAGATTAGTTGATAAACCTAAAAATAACTAGTTTTTATTTATCATATAAATAGAGCAGTTTGTGACTTTTGAATGAGGAAGTTATTTGCTTTCTTTTACCTTCAGTACTTCAGATGGTGGCTGTTTTTCCTTCCGTGCAGTGATGGGTTGGAAAAGAAGATATAAGTTGCAAGACCTAAAGCAGTAGCAAGGAGAGACAACATTATAACATCTTTTTTCTGTTGTCAGAGTTTTTCCTTTTGGCCTGTAGAGGCAGAAAAGATGGTCAGTCTCCCCAGGACATGACTCCTTTCTCTCTGATAAACTCAGAGACCATTCCACGTAACCTAACAGTGACTGGCAGGGGATAAGCCGTTCCAGGTTAGATGAGAACCAAACACTTTCTTTTTACTGGCATGTAAAATAGCTATTGAAATCCTGAAGTCAGTTGTGAAAATGCCAGGGATTTTTGTGAAACCAGGATAAAGCCCTCAGGGATTTGTGGCAAGAAATTATTCTGCACTGGTCAGTGAAGTACCCTGAAAAGTCTCAATGGTCTTCTGCATATGTATTTTCCATTTGTGTACGAGCAGAGTGTTTCAGAAAAAGCTAAACCAGAAATATCTCTGCCATTTATTGCCATGCAAAATGACATAAAGGAATGTGAAACCACCAGAGAGTTCTGAGAACTGAGGGTCCAGCCAAGCTGTTACTTGTGATTTGAAGCTCGTAATCAGGTAGATTTCTAAGATCGTCCCTTTTATCTTAGTTCTGTTTTCCTGTATTGGATTCTTTATGCCTGAATTTCTCTCATTTTTGGGTACTGATACAATTATTCAGCTGCACTTACAGGCAATGGGCTAGATTCGGGAAAAAAAACCATTTACAGTTTGTAGGAAATCACTTATTTTAAGTAACACTTTTAGAAATACACAACTTTTAGTTTTAGAAGAGCTATAGAAGAGTGTTGAAATGTAGTCAAATAAATCGGTGGTGCTTCCCTGTTTTCACTTTCTGTTGTTAGTAGCTGCAAAACTGCCTGTATTTCTTTCCTCTCATTCTGTTCTTCTTTCTCTGCCGTGTCTTTCCATCTTACCCACACACATACCCACACTTCTTTCTCGCACAGAGATGTACTGGCTTTTAGTTTTCCAACTTTAAATTGATTAGAACACATTAATTTTTAAATAAGTGTCACATATCCTTAACCAAGCACTAAAAGGTTGAGAAGGCTTCATGGTGTAAAGCCTGATCCAAAACTCAGTGAGAAGAATTTTAAAAATGTGGGCTGCCCTTCATTAGCCTTCATGATATCTCTTGACAGGCAATGTGCGTGTGTGTTGCCATGCCAGGCCAGGGCAAGACCAGCTGCCATGCACCATTTACCCTCTGTCAGCAGCTTCAGTCAGAGCCCGGGCAATACTGTGCACACGAGTCTGTCATGCGTCAGCATCAATTAGGCTCAGTTTGCTGCACTTGGGAAAAGCAACGGCCCTAGTATTAACCATTTTTCTTCTTTCTTCCCTCCCCACCACTGCCTTCTCCATTTGAGTCTCCAAGAAAATGGTTCGGTTTGGCAGAAGTGTTTTCGTGGCTGTCCTTGGAAATAGTAATTGCACTTTGTTTTGAAATAACTCACTGATTCAGTGGGTTGGGTTTACTGCAAGAAATTGAATTTATTTGTACCATTGTTTAAATGGGGAAGTTAGATATAGCCTGTGCTCTTAAAACCATTCTAATTTTCCCTTTCACTTGTTACGGAGTATCCGTGTCTGCCTGTCTATACCTATATATATAAATATAGACCTACATATATACCCAAGCACATGCACATGCAGATTATAGTAGTAAACTTTAAACTTATTATAAGACTAGGGTACTAAAATATTTCATTAAAACTGCATCTTCTGACCTGCTAGTGTTATATACTCAACACGTTTTCAGTTTTTCAATTGTAGATACGCCTTTCCATCACTGTTTCTGGGTATTGTTGTTTGAAGAGCAGAGCTAAAATTTCCCCACCTTTGTGAGAAACCAACATGTGTGGTCATGCCTAAATTTGACTGGCTATTTTGTGGCTTTTCACTGCTATTATGAAGGGGGTGGGGAGCAAGACGACCACCCATGGTGTGTTCTCGTCAAGCAGTGCGATGAGCAAATGAGTTCACTAATGTGCAATGAGTGTTAAGGGAGCAACCTCTTCTGGCAGACTTTTCAAGCACTTCCCTCCTTCCCCCCCTTCCCAAATTACAACTTCTTCCTCCGTATAAGTATAGAACACCCATGACTATTTATAAAATGAAAGAGCTACTGTGTACTTTAATGGATAGTTAAAGACATTTTCACAGGTCTGTATCCACGTGGGATTTATAGAGACTTGTAGACCTGGTCAGTTTGTAAAATCATGATAGCCCAAGAGACTGTTGTCAGATGTTGGTAACAAGACAGTGTTTGAAAGGAATCAAAACAATATAAATCCTGTGAGATCTGTGGCAGCAGGATGGGTTCTAATGGAGAGGAAGACAGGGTCGACCACCACACAGGAGAACAAGGAGAAGAAAGTGTTTTTTCTCTTTCAAGCCTGCAGCACCAGCAGGGGTAAGCAGGTTTCTAAAAAGAATCTCATCAGCGGATCAATCCAGTGTAACAGATGGAGTGCACAGATATTGTCTATCAGATTTCCATCGCATATGGCAAACAAATACATTGTTGCAACTGTTAGCAGCAAAACTTTTCCTTTTTTTAACATCATAATTACCAAGAGTTGAAAAGAGCTGTGGGTTAATGGTTTCCTAACAATAACTATAGGGGGTTTGGTGGATGATAACTTCCCCAAGGAATACATTAGCAGGAGATACAAAGTCACTGAGCATCTTGAATGGAAGGGTTTGGATCCCTAGAAATAACTGCCTATAGTGGTGCATTTTGAAAAGTGGAAGTTTTCCTGAGAAAGAGAGATGAGACTGGATCTTGTAACCGGTAGGTTTACGCTGCAGACAGTGGGGACGAAGCAGTCCATATGAGCTTGAAGTTTTCAACTTTGTTGCCTTTATAAAACCATTTGCAAGAGAACAGTTTGGAAGGGCTGAGGACGATTTAGTGTGTATACATAGTTACAGCTGTAAGAGTCAAGATGTGAGGTGAATTAATTTCCCAGTGTTATTAATGTTGCTGTTATTAGATGTTAATTTTGTTAAGTCTTGATGCAAATATTGAAGTCTGGAGGCAAATATCATGGAATCCTAGAATAGTTTGGAGTGAAAGGGACCTTTTAAAGATTGTCTAGTCCAACTCCCGGATATGTAATGGATCTCTCAGCATCTTCTGCATTGTTTCATTAATCCTGGAACAGAGAGAATGAAAGTGAAGTCATAGCTCTGGAGATCATCTGATGACTGCATGACACAATAGTGTTGGTGTGAATGCCATAGGTTTAGAAGTGATAAGTATCATGGATTAAATGGTGAAACTTTTACAAGAATATGTTACAATTAATTTTTTTAAATAACAGTTGTTGGGCCTAGTAAATATGTAGTTAAGAACTGACAGATCACGGTTTAGTTACAGAAAGTACCTCAGATGTATGGCCAAGTGATTTGAAAAGTTTCTCTAGGCTCCAATAACCCAATCCTTATTAGGTGGGTTAGTCCTGTGAACTATCTGGAAAAGAATCAGCTGGATTGGAAGGCCCAACTCAGTTGCCCCAACATATGGATTTGTGGCCATTTGAGATGACACAGGACATCTCCCGTCCTTCTGCCAATCCAGAGGAGCATAGGTCTCCCCTACGTCCTTAATCCATAAGGCTGAGCCCATGAGGATGACTTGGATAATGCCGTCTCTCACATGACTGTAGGGACCAGGGCAAATGAATCAGGCCCTGGATCTTGTCAGAATGATGGATGTGTTGGACTAAGGTTGCCCAGAGGGGTTATAGTGTCTCCATCTATGGAGATACTCAAAACCTCTGGGAAACCTGCTCTAGGTGACCCTGCTTGAGCAGAGAGATTGGACAAGCTGAAGTCAAGACATCCTTTCCAACTGCTTCCAACAAGTCTGTGATTCTGTGAAGATCAAAACTGTGTATAATGACAAAGCAATACAAAATGTAGGTTCAATTCTTTGTCTTTCAGATGTGCAGAAATGGGAATTCCCAGATTCTCAAAAGTTTAACACCCAGCAAAACGGGTTATGTTCTCAGGAGTTGTGGCAATTTTAATTGTTATTTTTTTGTTACAGCATATCTGTTCACCAGTTCTCTTAGTTTTGTTTTTTAAAACCTTTTGTAACATAACATGCAGAATATGAGAAAAGATTGACTCTATGCTTAAGACACATAGTTCAGATAATGGTATTTTCAGTTCTAGATCTACCATGAAATTTCTCAGTAGTCTTTCTATGCCTCTGTTGCCCAGCTTAGCAAGGAAGCTGTTTAAAGCAGGAGCTAACTTTTTATCCTTACATAGTTAACCTAATGAGGCAAAATGATTACAGTTACCTGTCGTGAGAGTGATTCTGGTCCAAAGAAACCAAGTGTCCAACTGAAGAAGTATCAGATCTACCTTCACCTTAAATATAATTATGTTTCTGACTAATATTGTAATTCACAACATCTCTGGTCGTAAAGATATACCCACAAGAAAGATGGATTTTGCAGAAGTGAAAAGTACAAATGTTAGTGCAGCAGTAATAGTCTATCATGATTTTTTCTTGGCATTTTTCAGCATGACGCTATTTCACATTTTTTAACTCGTGCTCTAAGGTTGCTGTATTTGATCAGCACTTGAGCCACCTCAAATAAAAACTGCTTTCTCAGTTGTTTCCTATTCAAAGCCACCCACCTCAGTGCCATTTTTCATTTTAGTCTCCTCAGTTCCAAGAACTCTAAAACAAAAGTCAAAATAGCATTTACATCCTTGCTTCCTCCAAAATACATCTTATCCTTCTGGGTCTACTTTCTTTGCACGCTAACCCTGTAATTCTAGCTCTGCAGGAGCCCAGGTGCCTTTATAGTATCATAAACCCGCCTTTACATGTCTGTCTAGCTACTGAATAACCTCACTTCTGGGTAGAAATGACTACACACCTTTCCATGCCCCTCTTTTTATGCTTATTAATTGAGTCCTGCCTTTGTTTTCTCTCCCAGAAGAAGGGAAATAGCAAACGGTCTCTGAACACCTCTTGCCCCATGGAGAAGGATGATTTGCCATATTTCTTCCCAAGTCCCAAAGACCCCTTACCCTCGATCTGTAAAATATCAGAGGGACTTGGAGACAGGTACATAATCACCTAGCGCTCAACAGCTCTTGATGTGAGCATCGTGCCACAGCCCTCACAGTACAATTCCGAGATGTACAGAGAACATCTTGCACCCAAAAGTGTGGTTCTCTAATCATAGAGGTAAATAATGATCTCTGATTTTGGATATAGGACAAGGTTTTTGACTTGCCTTCAAGTGCTGCTGATTCAGGCCCTGACATACCCACTGACCCGTGAAGTGTGATGTCAAGACAGATTTGGTTTGTGTAAATACTAACAAAGAGCCATATGTAAGGCACAGGCAAACTTGCAGCGAATGTAAAGGAAAGTTAGACGGGTCTTTCTTGAGTATTACTGACAGGTTTTCAGAGAGTTGTGATTGTTCAGAAACTGCCTTTACGGAAACTCGAGATGAGTGACTTTGGTTAGGATTCTCGCCCATCTGCCTGACAGAGCAAAAATTCCTTGCTAGAGGCAGCGTGTTTGGAGGGCTTAGGTGAGCTTGGGAAACTGGGCAGCAAGATGACAGTGTCATTAGTGACATAAATAAAAGAGTTTAAGAAAAGCCAAAGTAGTGATAGCAGGAGACATAAATGACCCTGCCAGCCATTGGCTGGAATTCACTAAAGGAAGCAAGGCTGGCTGTGGTCTTTTATGGATTACGTGTATGTATGTAAATGGGCCTTATGTCATGAGGAAAAAGAGGGCCGGTAGATTTAGCATGAATAAGTTGTTTGTACCAATTTAAATGGATTTGGGGCATATTAATGTAAATATTCTCAAATGCCATAGAAAAAAAATAGGATACATATTTAGCAAATAGACTTCTTTCTATAGAAGCTGGCATACTTATCGAAGTGACACAGACTGATGTTGACAGAAATAGCTTTAGCATTTTCAGGTGGGTATGCTGTTTCTGAAGTAAAATTTGGACACGGTGTATCACAGCCAGACATCTACCTCCTGCACCTGCTCCCCTCAGATCAGATATTTAGTTACCTAGTTATAGTGCATCTAATTATTCTCAAGGAAAATATATATATATGAAACAAGACTACTTTGAGACTTAATAAAGGTTTGGCTTAACAAGTAACCAAGGTACCATTTTGTATGTACTTTATTCTGAAATACCATTGAACTAGTAATATTAGGCTCCCTTTGTTCTCATAATCTTTGATTTGAAATACAAATGGATTTTAAGATGTTAGGTCAGTGGGTTTATTCGAGAAAGTAAACCAACTTCCTTTAATGTTGTTCAGCAAAGTTCTAATAGCACATCAGCGTACCTTTCCAAACCCATTTTTGGGTCTGAAGCAAAGCATAGCTCAGCTGGAATTTGAGAATAAGACTATATTAGGAAGTATATGCCCCTAGTGGAATATCTTTTTAACAATTTCCATATTTGCAAACCTTAACTAGTTTGCTTTCAGTTCAGTTGTATAAAGTAGGAAATTCGTAGTTTTACAAAGTGAAGTCAAAGTGAAATTTAGAAAGCCTAAGAAAATTATTCAGGACCTCAGAAAAAAACAGAGTCATCCTTGGAGTTCTGTAGTTCCTGGTCTTGAGTATTTAAAACGGGCATTTCATTTTTATAGCCTGCAAGTTATTACGTTATAAGTGAAAAAGTATACAGTAGTAAGGCCAAGTACGAGCATCTTTACTTGTGTAATAAGTGTAAACAGTAGGTCGTATTTGTAGGATGGGAATAGAAACCCCATGATAAATGAAGCTGTAAATAGCCTGAAATCTCACTGGAAATGGTTAGGTGGAAAATTAATAACCATTAAAATTTGACAAAACACAAGTGGCAAATTAATTGCATTCCTTCTTCCTCAAGGAAGTAGTAGAGGAAATAAGAATACCTGATGCAGAAATGTTTGCCAGGTCATTGAGTTCAAGAGAAGGATCAGGAAACCGGAACACTGGGAAAATTAGGCTTGAATGCATTGTTATGTGTATTTTAATGACTTCCAAATAGCTTAAGCCTATATTCAGAAGTGGCACAACTATATAAATGAAACTGTCGGAGGGGGTAGGTTTACTGTGATATCTGTAGACAAGAAGGAAAAGTGGACACAATTTATCTGTAGTGCAGAACAACTTGTGAGAGGGAGCAGGGTCCGGTGCAGGGTACGGAGCCAGGAGGATCGTGGGCTGCAATCTGTTCCGAGCCACCGCCGCCATCTGACCCGGGCAGGTCACTTGACTTCCTGGTGCCTCTGTCAATCCAGCTGGAAAATTGGGTAACAAAAGCAGGACCTTGCTGAAAAACAGATGCTCCATTTGAGTTGAGCTGTCCTGGATAAACAAATTGCAACACATTGATAGATACCCCAGTACAACAGAGATGGGTCTACAGAGTCAGTAAGGAAGAATGAGCGATGTGGGACAGACCCACACTGACAGTCCTGGGTGCTTGAAGAAAGTGATTTGTCTCCAAGTTCACAGGTGAAATAGGAGGCTCACAGGATGGACGCAAAAGTGGTTTATGTCAGAAATTAGAAAATCGGGGAAAGAATGGTGTTTGTAGTCAGTGCTGTGTAAGATCTGTTTTCAGATTGTGCAGGGTGTGAAAAAAATACTGGTCATTTATTCCTAATGGTGAAAATTGAGGTGTTAAAAGGCTCTCTAGGGGATGAGCATCCTATAATTCTTAACCAGATATCTGGATGGGCCCATTAGAGACTGCACATAATTCACTGATCTTGCTTTTGTGGTATATTTTAGACCTTTAAGGGGACCCCATTTGAAATTTATTTTCTTTTTTTAATTTCCATGAATTTGTAACTCAGGCTTGGCTCCCAAGTCCCTCAGAAATGTCTTATGGAAGCCATCTGCAAAAGCTTTGAAATGAAATTAAATCCACAGGTTCAAATTTGGTTGGAGATAGAGCACCATGTTAAGGGAAAAAAAAGGAACACATATTCCAGACCCCTCTATTGCCAGAGTGTGAATTGGAGTACCTTCTAAAAATGTTTGCTAGTGTGCTGTGCAAGAGTATTTATTTCAGTATTTATATTTACTTTTTCAATACGTATAAAAATGTAGAGTACACAAATTTTATATGGAAAACCATGTTAATATTTTTAAGTAAAAAAAATATCTGGATGTAGTCTAATAAACAGGCCTTTGGAAATAAGGTTCATAAAATTGAAGTTCATTTCTTGGCTCTGGCAACTTGTTGTATGCTTCAATGTCTCTATTTCCTTTTCTGTATCTGGAAACTGGAAATAAGGATCTTTGCCTCTTTTGCATAGAGCTGCTGATGGAGAACGTCAGGTAGGAATTAGGGTCAAAGTAAAGCATGCATTGTTCATGTTTCATTGCAATGAACTAAGAAGCAGCCTGATGATATTATTTAATTGTGCTATTTATATTTTTGTTGCACTGACTGATATAGACATGAGAGGAGGAAAGAGCAGCTACATGTATGGTCATTAACCGGAGAGTGAAGGACATTGACTGCCACACCAGCACACTTGACTTTTTCCATCAAAGCTACACATTAAGTGCAGTCCTAAAGGTCTTGAGGCACGAGTTCAGCATGTGTTTTACCACATTTTATGACTTTCCACTCCAAACACTCCAGAACCACTGCTCAATAGTAGCTTTGCATGTATTTAAAATAGTTGCTCTTCAGCCTTTCTGACCCTCAGGATGAGGCAAGGTTAGCTTGAAGACTCCAGTAGGCTTAGAAGGATCTTGAGCATTGTGAAATACTGAGCCTTAAGGTGGCAGATAATTTTGGAGGTAGAAACATTGGAAAGCCACGCTAATATTTAGGAGGAAACTTATTTTCAAGAACCTGAAGTGTGTTTTGTAGGG